>NC_067147.1:15452293-15722293 GCF_903995435.1 Acomys russatus
CTGACAGACATATTTGTGAGGCAGGAACTGTTGAGGACTTCCTTACTCTGTCTAAGCAGAGTTTGGTCATCAACTCTGCCTGCATCCAAGCTTGCCCTTTTTAAGGCAGAATTCTGTCTGTGGTAGAAATAAGACACGTTGCCTAGTGGCTTGTTTGCCACATTTGAAGCCATCTCCATAAAGAAATATAAGTACTCTTTTGTGTAATTACTATATGCTAACTAAAAAGGAAAAAACACATATGAGTCAGTATTAATATAGCAGTGTTTTATTAATATAGTCAAGTCATTTATCTGATGACAAGGTCTATTTTAGTGTGGCACAAACAGAAACACCATTTTCCTACAGGCAAATGTCAGGAGGTGTTATTCTTCTGGTGGCACCAGTTTATAGGACACAATCACATGTGGTGAATCACATGGGGAAAAATAGATGAAAATGTCATGATAAGAGAAAATGCCATCCATTTGCCTGCATATTTCAAGATTTCCTTGTTTTTAATAGCTGAGAAGTATTCCATAGTATAAATGTACCATGGTTTCTTTATCTATTTTTCGACTGAAGGACATCTAGGTTTTTTCCCAGATTCTGACTTTTATGAATAAAGCTGTTATGAATATAGTTGAGCAAATATTTTTGTTGTGCGGTGGATCATCTTTTGGGTATATTCCAAGGAGTGGAATATCTGGGTTTTGAGGTAGCCCTATTCTCAGTTCCCTGAAAGCACTAGATGGATTTCCAAAGTGGTTGAACAAATTTGTACTCCCACCAGCACTTTCTCCACATCCTTACCAGCATGTGCTATCATGAGTTTCTGACCTTAGCCATTAAATGATCATCCTGAGTGAGTTAACGCAGTCCCAGAAAGATATACATGGTATATAGTCACTCATAATTGGATAGTAGCCCAACATGGATGTCCTCTGAGAGTCTTTACTCAGCAGGGGATTGGGACAGATGCTGGGACTTGCCATTGGGACATCAGGTGAGAGGTATGGGAGAATGGGGAGATAGAAGGACCCAGAGGTCAGGAACCCTACAAGAAGCCCATCGAGGCTGGAGGATCTGGACCCCAGGGGCCTGCACAAACTACTGTCCCAAACAAGGACAATGCAAGCAGTAAACCTAGACCCCCCTATCTAGCCAATGGACAGCTCATTCTTCACAATTGTGTGGAGAGCAGGGACTGACTCTGACATGCACTCTGGTGCCCCCTATTTGACCATTTCCCTTTGGTGGGAAGGCCTGGTGGCACTCAGAGGAAGGGGAAGCAGGCTATCCATCAGGATGAAACCTAATAGGTTGTGATCATATGGTGGAGGAGGAGGTCCCTTTCTGTCAGAGGTCTCAGGGAGAGGAATAGGTGAAAGAGGGACAGAGGGGTAACAGGAAGATATAAGCGAGGGGATAGCAAACAGGATATAATATGAATAAGTTATTTAATAAAAACAAACAAACAAACAAAAAAGAGGAAATGCCCGCACTTCTTCCTAAAAGCTCTCTCAGATCAAGGGTATCTAACAGTGTGCAGACAAACAGGATTCACAGGATGGGATTTTCTTCATCCTTCACAACTCTTTGGTGAGGCTATTCCTTCCACTTTTCTTGCTTAGATAACTTGGGTTTGCCATAAATTGACAATTCTTGTTTACGTTAATTTACCAATCAGTCTGAATACAGCCAATACAGCGTCCAGTCTTAAGCCACCATCAAACTCCTGTCTGATTTGGGGTATTTTATTTCTCTTATTGGCAATGCTGCAGGCATACCAGGTGAGAGGATCTCATGGCTTCCTGTCTTTTGTCTCCTAGTTCCTTCACTCCTTTGCTCCTTCCATAGGATTGAGTCCTGCTGTACATCACTAACCATCAGGGAATAGAAATATAAATTACAGCCGGGCGTGGTGGCGCACGCCTTTAATCCCAGCACTCGGGAGGCAGAGGCAGGCAGATCGCTGTGAGTTTGAGGCCAGCCTGGTCTACAAAGTGAGTCCAGGATGGCCAAGGCTACAAAGAGAAACCCTGTCTCGAAAAACAAAACAAAACAAAACAAAAATATAAATTACAGGGAAGTATAACCTCACACTTTGTATGTATGTATGTATATATATATATATATATATATATATATATATGTGTGTGTGTGTGTGTGTGTGTGTGTGTGTGTGTGTGTGTGTGTGTGTGTAGTGCATGATGTATGTGTATGTGTTTATGTCTTGTGTGTGTGAGTGAGAGGGAGTGCCCAGGTAAGATAATGGACAGTATAGATCTCCTGCATACTATGGGGAATATGAGCTGCATTGCCCATGAATATGATTTACATATTCAGGTTCCTCAGAAATTAAAAATATGACTATCACAGTATCTAAAAATCTATTAGGAATATATCCAAAGGAACTTAAAGCACAATTCCAGAGAAGCACCTAGGGCTCCATGGCCATGCCATTCTTTTTTTTTTTTTTTTTTTTTTATTAATTTATTCTTGTTACATCGCAATGTTTATCCCATCCCTTGTATCCTCCCATTCCTCCCCACCCCCATTTTCCCATTATTCCCCTCCCCTATGACTGTTCCTGAGGGGGATTACGTCCCCCTATATATTCTCATAGGGTATCAAGTCTCTTCTTTGCTACCTGTTGTCCTTCCTCCTAAGTGTCCCTCAGTAGAAGAGTGGATAAAGAAACTGTGGTACATATACACTATGGAATACTACTCAGCTATTAAAAACAAGGAATTCCCGAAATTTGTGGATAAATGGATTGAGCTAGAAATGATCATAATGAGTGAGTTAACCCAGAAGCAGAAAGAATCAAATGGTATATACTCATTTATATCTGCATACTAGCCCAAGGGACATGTCCCACAAAAGCCTTCACTTACCAGGAAACTGGGACAGAGGGGAAGGCATCCTATTGGGACTCTAAATGAGAGACGCATGGGAGAACAGCAAAATAAAAGGATACAGAGGGTCCTAGAAATCTACAAGTAGAACAATATGATAGGCAGATTTGGGCCCAGGGGTCCCGCTCAAACTAAGGCACCAGCCAAGGACAATACAGGAGGTAAACTTTAAACCCCTTCCCAGATCTAGCCAATGGTCAGAATATTCTCCACAGTTGTGTGGAGAGTGTGATATGACTTTCTCACGTACTCTGGTGCCTCACATTTGACCATGTCCCCTGGAGGGGGAGACCTGGTGGCACTCAGAGGAAGGCCATGCCATTCTTAAGAGCAAATCTGTGGATAGACGTCCTGACATTTGTTAATTGATTAAATTAGAAGACATTGTGCAAACTGGAGGAGATGAGCACTAAAAGAAGAACACTGTATAATCTCAGTCATTTGTAAATTTTGTTTTTAAATCATAATACACCGAAAGAGAAGAACAGTAGCCACCAAGGCAAAGGAAATGAAAATAGTCAGATGAGGCGGGAAGGGCATATTGGTCAAAGACATAAAACATCTGTAGAAAGAACAAATGTACTGTATAACATGACTGTAGCTAATGAAATGGAGACACAGTGGGAATTTGATAAGACAACAGAGTTTAGATATTCTTCCCACAGAGGTGGCTGTGTCAAATGATGAAGGTCTTCACCCCTTTGACTACAATAATGTCTGTATTTTGTTCATATGCATAATAAAAATCATACTGTTCAATTTAAAAATGAAGTTATTTTAGGTGATAATAGAAGTAGTCCTATAAATAGTTGAAGAGAAAAGAAAAAAATTAGTTGGACTCACTTGATCTTATGGATAATTAGAAAAAAGCAAATTAATCCAATTTGTGTCTTTTTTTTTCCCCTTAGGTAGTTGGAGAAAAATGAAACTGTGCTTAAAACAGTTATTGTAGGGGTATGGAGAGAATGAAGTTCTCAGTGGGGACTATGATGCTGAGCTATTTCCTGGAACGGAATATGTTAATGTCCATGCAATGCCTTCTTGACTCAGTTGTTTCATGTCTGGAAAGGCTTATTTCTCTGCTTATTTGGATGCTACCGTTGGTAGCAATCCTAGCTGACTGCAGGATGAGGGAGATGGAGAGATAAACATTAGAAACCATGAGAAATCCAAGAGTGTCAAGGAAAGCATACTTGGGCTTTTGGCTGGTACCTGAACTGAGAGAACAAAGCTGATGGGCCACAGGACATGACCCTTTAAAGGACATTTTCATAGGACCAGGCCTTTTACATGTGTGTATCTTGGGCTTTTCTCTCACATGCTCTTGCTATCAGGGAACCTGGGCTTCCTTCTTGGGATTCTCAGTGTCCTTTATAAAAGAATGTAAGAATGAACTCAAAGGGAAGCTTAATGACAGTTTTATTGGGGTTTTGAAGAAGCACCCCAGGGCAAGTACATTGACAATTTCAGCAGCTTCCCAGAGGCGAATGTGAGAAGAAAAAACCATGCCCTTTGATTTGAGGCAATGATAGGGCAACCACATGATGGCAGGTAGGAGAGGAAAAGTTTAGAGGAAGAGTGGAGTAACTACCCCACCCCCCCCACCCCATAGGAGAAATAATTCTTAGGCTCTGGCCAGCATGTGGGGGGAAAAAGAGGAAAAAGAAGTTGTATTTATCTGAGGACTCAAAAGATGGGCAGACACAAAGCGCCCTCATAGTGGCCTGTAGTCACTGTGCTGGGGGCTAAGGATTCTGGTATGGAAAAATACAATATCTCGTTAACGGCTAATTATTCCACTCACCTATTTATCGTGGCTTAAAATGAAACTGACTTTCTCAGTAGTTCCTAGGCCAGGTGATTGACCTATGGGAAATCGTCACTCAGAGTGCATTCTATTCCTTTGGCTAAGAGGCAACAGATTTCCTTAATGGGCCTTCAATGGGATTGTAATACATGGTTCATTAGATGAAGGCCAGGTGAAGATCTCCAGTTTTCCTCTGCAAACTGGCCTGTTTCATATGGATCTTGGTATTTCAGTCTGCAGTCCTTTACTCCTGCCCTAATCCTGTCAATCAAGAATGTTTAAAAGCTGGAGAGGTTGAGGATACCCCCCTCTGCATATATGCTATTTTTTTGAAATCTTGGGGTGTTTGTGGGACTCTTAAAATAGGGAGTGTGAGTGTCTCTGACTCTTTAAACTGCTCTCAGGGTCCCTTTCCTCTTCCTGGGTTGCCTTGGCCAGCCTTGATATGAGGGTCTGTGCCTCGTCTTATTGCTTCTTGTTATACTATGTTCAGTTGACTATCAATGGGATGGCTTATGTTTTCTTAAGGGGAATGGAGGAGCAGCGGATCTGGGAGAAAAGGAAGATGGAGGGTGAAATTGAGAGCAGTGGAGGGAGGGGAAGTTGTGGTTAGGATGTATTATACAAAGAAGAATAAACAAAAAAGAGAAAAAAATAACTGGTGCTATCCAGTTACCTACTAAGACAATATATACAAACACTGCACACAATGCCTGGCACTTTGCAAATGCTTTGTGAAAGCTAGCTTGCTTCACCTTCACTATAGAACTGTAAATTTTAGGTCGGTACTTTGTTTATTTCATTCACTGTTGAAATCTCTTGGTCTAGCACACGGTAGGTACTTATTAATAATGACAACGTTTTTAGACCTGCTAAAGTTCATGCTTCTGTGATCATAATTCTCTATCCATCCATTCTCGGTCATGTGCTGACTATTAAAGGGCTGATATAGAATCCCCTTGTCCTTTGGATTTCAGTTTGAATTAGTCTATGAAAATACTAACAGAACTCTAGAATGACATTTATTTCTGGTATCTATACTCTGTTATTACTTGCAACTAAGCCATTGGTAGCTGCTGTATCCATCTGCCTATGGCCAGGCTTCTACTGGAGAGGTCCCGGCAAACTTCCCATGGCCTTGCTTTCACAGAGTTTTGGTAAGAAACCTTTGTCCTCAACCTTATCCATGGTGATTGATTCCTTGAGTTGTGAATATCTAAGTACTTCACATCACTTATAGGTTCCCTTTAGCATACTCATATTTCATGTAAGAACTACAAATGATATAGAAATTGTGAAGTAATATGCATATATTAATAGCATATATAGTTTATGCTATATATACTGCTTATATATTAGTATATATAAATATGTAATATATAAATATATAAAACCACAAATAGATTATTATATTATATATAATACATTGTTATATTTTATGTAATATATTATTATATATTTCAATATTTATATTATATCTATTATATGCATAATACATGTTATACACATACAATTCCACAGTGGATATTTTAATCATAATGATTATTTCTATGTGTATGTGTGTTTGTGTCTGTATCTGGGTGATCATATGTCGTATGTGTCCTGGTGCTCAGGCACTACAGTAGAGTATCAGATCCTCTGGAACTGAGTTACAGGAATGTTGAGTCACCTGATAATAGATATTGAAAACCAAACTCAGATCATCTAAAAGAGCAATTAGTCTTAGTGGCTCATTTGCTCATTTGCTCAATGCTCTTTTGTTGTGCTTTACTTTAATGTCATTTCTTACACTAATTTATTTAAGCCTATAGCATATGACAATAAAATAATTTAAATGTATAATGTGTTCTTAGACAATTCAGTGACCTAAAAGGGGATCTAACTATCAAAACATAAAAGCTTGAAAATCATAGACAACCTTTGCCCACTGAAGAGTGCTGTGACATCAGTCTTCTATTATGTAATGCTCTCTCTGACTACATCTCAAAGAGAAAGGATTCCATGGCAACACCCTCTGGCCAGTTGCAGCACCATCATCGTGCACCACGCCCTACGTACAGCTCAACACATTATGCATGAAAATTCCTCAGTTACTACTATTACACACTGGCATGCATGTTGATGATCAAAATAGAGGACATGGTGTTGAAAGTTTAAAGAGATACAGTCTTGGTTTGTAGACACACAGCTAAGACATCTGTCATATTCCAATGGCCAGAAAGGGATATTGAAACATCATGACAGAAATATTAACTGCTATGGGCTATGAAATTGTTATAGATAAAAGGCCCATTGATATCTTAATTTTCTAACTTTCCATAATATTAAGATTAATTACTGTGAATCTATGTATTTTTTTTTTCTTTACTGGATGATTCAATTCCAATGAAAATTTTCAAATAATAATACTGTCTGAAGTGGAATTGTGATAATTTTTGATACTTTCACAGTATAGAAAAAGAAAAAAGATAATTTTATTACACACCTAGTTCTCTGAGATTTGCCCACTAATAAGTGACATAAAGAATAAGTAAACATTTAAAAAATTTCAAGAGTAACCAGTCTCCATAAACAGAAGTAAAAGGAAATGAAGCACCCAATGTTTTAAAGTAGGACATAGGTTCATAGGTTCACTTTGTTTTAAAGTAGTACATAGGTTCATAGAGTCACTTTGTTTCACATTGAATTAATAAGAGCACATAGGTGTTTTTCTCTTCATTAATTGTGTCAGTGTTTCTGTATTTAACTAAAGTTTAATTAGTAAGGTGCATGAATTAAAGATTAGACTATGTAAACCTAAGTGGTAAAATGGTGAAGTGTTAATTCATTTCTATTCATCTCCTTGCACTTCGTTTATTGTGTGTGTGTGTGTGTGTGTGTGTGTGTATGTGTGTGTGGAAGTGTACCTTCTCTGGTGCAGGCATGTGGAGATCAGAGGACAATTTGCCACATATGCTTCTCGCCTTCCAATCTAAGGGTCCTGCGGATAGAATTCAGGTTGTCAGTCTTATCAGCAAGCTCCTTCGCCTGTTGAGCCATCTCTAATCTTGACAGCCAATGAATTATTTACGACTAGCATGTTGCCTTTTAGTAACTTAAAACTGAATGCTATATAAAGGAATAGGTACTGCCTTGAAAAATTCTGAGCTACATCAAATTTCTATTTTTCCTTATTTATATACCCCTATGAAAGACTTTTTCATATAATATAGTTTGATTATGATTTTTTCCTCTTCCAGTCTCTCCCAGTTCCTCTCATCCAGTCTGTATCCAGGCCTTTTCTGTCTCTTGATGGAAAACAAACAGGCATCCAATGACAAAATGAAATAAAGTAAATCAAATTGGAATTCGTTAAAAAAAAAAAAAAAAAAACCAACCAACCAAGCAACAACAACAACAACAACAACAACCCAAAGAAGGAATACAAAAGCACAGAGACACACATGTTTGCATACATAAGAATCCTATAAAAGTCCAGCAATGGAAGCCATAATATATCCACAGAGGACATTTATTCTGCCTCCTTTTTCACAGGGTTCTCTGAGTGCTGTGGGGAGGGAGTTGATGGAAACATTCCATTTAGGACTAAGCGTTTCAAGGTCTCTTGCTCTCTGTATAATGTTTGATTGTGGGTCTCTAAATTTTTTCCCATCTGCTGAAAGAGGAAACCTCTTTGATAATGGCTTAGTAAGGCTCAGATGTATCAGAATGTTGTCAGAGTCATTTTATTGCTATGTTCATTTTCATTGTCACAACAGTTCTGCCCCAGGTCTGTGTGCTATTTACACTCAGTTTCCTGACCACCCAAATACTGTTGGGTATAAGTTCCATATCACAATATGGGCCTTGGTCAAATCAGATATTGTTTCGCTGCTCCCACACGTTTTGTGCCAATATTGTACCAGCATTTCTCACAGGCAGGACACTGCTGTAGATCAAAGCATTTGTAGCTTGTTCATGTTTGCCTTTACCTTTGGCAATGTGTAGAATAGCTTGCTGTACCATGAATTAACTAGTCCATAGGGGTAGAGACTCTACATAGGCACCATGTCGACTTCTCCATGTTCAACAAGTTAGGTAGGTGTTCTCTTTAGCAATATGGATTTAATTGTAGTTAGAACGGAGCTATCAATAACCTTGGCAAAAGTCCATGTAGTTTGAGGGTTCCCATGGGACCCCTTTGGCCAACAACTAAAGTAGATATAACTCATTTATGGTACTAAAAGCGTCATTTGGTGACAAGAGATGGCCTGTTGGGACTCTGTCTTCCCTGTTACTTGGCGACTTCATTCCAAACACCTTCACATATGTATATATTTTAAGAAATTTCTACTGTATTGTGCTCCCACATAACCTGTCAATGGCCCTTATTGAATGGCTTCTCCCTTTGCCTCTTCAATGAACCCAGCTGAGCAGAATTAAAAAGTCAAAGGGAGGTTTACTCATGGGCTAGTTAAAGGTTTCTCAGTAGGAGGTCCGTGAAGTCTTGTGACTGGGCTTCAGTAGGGGAATTTGTAGGGGAGGAGTGGGGCGGGGCTGTGATGTGTTTGATAAGGTATTAGGGAATTGCCTGGGCTTGGAGGTCCAGCAGGTGTGTCCTGAATCCAGTGGTCACTTTGGAATCCTGAACTTAGTTCCTGCTTGGTCAAATGTTTGGAGTGGGCTTTTAGAAGCTCAGGCTTCCAGCTGGAATCTATTTGTCCTCTTTACAGGCTTTTGGCTTGAGATGGTGAGGGTCTCTTTGTCCCTAAAGCTCAAGCCTAACACTTAGTTTTAGCTGTCCCTTTAAGTACTCCTCCCTTCAACCCTCTTACCCACCCCTTGTTTAATTTTCACAACATTAGTGTTGTGTCTTCCCACATTTATAACTAACACAATAGTGTTGTGTCCATCTATTGATCTCATTTTAAATCTATAACTTGTACTTATGTACCTTAAAACTTTTCTTATGATACTTTAACTTTCATAACTTGCACTTACCAACATTTAAACACTTTCTTAGGCCTTCAAATATTAAACACTTTCTCAGAGTCTCAAACACTTGTATTTCAACTTAAAATACTTTCTTATTAAGATTTTTATCTTGCATGTATCAACCTTTAAATGCTTTACCAAACTCTCTAATACTTTAGACTCACCTAACTTAAACTTTCAGATTCTCAGACCTTATACAAACCACACCTTTTTTTCTATCTAGTTATTCACTAAGAGACACAGTCAATTGAGTTACATTAAAAACCATTTCCCATTTAACATGGAGCCTGTGAGCAAGGCCAGCCTGTTCGTCTTTTTAAATAAGAGAAGAGACCTAGTACCTGGTAGTTTTGACTAGCGAATGCATTGGCTATTGTACTAAGAGTGGATATAATTGTCCTCTAGCTGTCAATCTACCATCAGATTAGCCATCAATATAATCAGAGACCTGAGAAGGATAAATTGTAACCTAGACAATTTTCTGTACCAATCAAAATGACAAGAGGTGAATAGCTATATCCTGGTACCTAGCCAGTTGCCCCAGTCATCTCCTGGCACCACGGGCAGAGACAGTCTGGTCATCAGGCACAGAGGCACAGAAGATGAAAGGCTATTTCTGTGGAAGGAGAACACAGAAAAGATTGATCTCACCTTGTATTCAGCAACATGAGACAATGACTCTCCAGGTATCCAGTTTGTCCACAGTACATGCTGGGCCTAGCAGCAGTTGAAGCATTGGGACAGTTTTGCCCAGTGGTTAGAAACCACAATCCAGAGTTGGAGTCATCTGCCATGCCTAATCTTCCCAGAGACCTTTAGGATTACTGCTAGGAAGTAGGATTCTCTGCCATAATTAGTTTAAATATATTTAATGTCATATTCAGAAGATCTCTGATAAGCTTGAGGACCAGCATATCCCTGCTCAATCCTTGTCTGTCTTTAGCTATCTACTCTAAACTACATCTTACAAACATAAAACAGAATGTTAACTATAATCTGCAGATAAATGGTAGAGGACCACATCTGTCTAATTTTTGTATATCTGAATTCCTTGTTTTTAGCTATATATTGGCTTATTATTCTAGAAAATACATGTGATTAACTGAACTAATACCTAACAAAACCATAAGCTTTAATTATCCTAAATAGTTTATGATAGTAGCTTTTTAAAAGGAATGGAATTACACGTAGCATTTTAAGACTTACATAGGCAGAATACCATAAAAGAGTTGGTACATAGTATATTGTAATCAAACTATAACCTTAATTTTGAACAACCAAAAACCATCTACCCCACCTAGGGAATGAGGCATCATTCTCTTGGAATTGTTTCATTAACTATCAGGCAACTGATTTACTGATATAGCTGATCATAAACTGCATCAGTTATTATTACAACTTTAAATATATTTCTGAACTAATATCAAAGTACAGGGACAAAATTGATGCCATGTTTTATACATAATGTACATTCTACACTCAATGCTGTGGTCTGAGTGTTTGTCCTACAGGTGACCCCATTCCTTCCTGAATTTCGGGAAGGATCATAAACTGCCATAAAATGGGCTTGCCAGCACTCTCCAGAAACCCCACCGAAACAATTAAATACAATTAACACCCAAGGATCCTCTGAGATAAAACAGCTTTCCTGGAGATTCAGCCTCCTGGACCCAACCTGCTTAAAGGACTCACTTCCTGAGTCTCACTTCCTGAGACTCACAACTTTTCCTGGAGATCGGCTTCCACCCAACCTGCCTGAAGGACTACATTCCTGAGACTCACAACTCCTGCCCATGGCTTTTTCCTTACTTCCCTGTGACCGCCACTCCCAACCACAGTTTTTCCTTATAAATCCATTACTCTTGAAGCTCCGGTATCGTTCTCCTATCCTGCTGAGTCAGGAAGGATCGTGATCCGAAGCTCTGTGCCTGTAACACAAGACCCTGTGTTTGTTACCTCAGTATTGAGTCTTGGTGGTCTTTTTTGGGGGTCTTATGATCTGGGTAATCTTAACATAACAAAAGCAAACTTCTGATTATAGATACAGTTCATTGATGGACTGGCAATCTTGCTGACTCTGTCACATTTTATCATTAAGATTGAATAGCAAAAGCTAGCTTAAAGGAAAGAGGTTGCTTTTGGTGCTGAGCAAGGCAACTGAATGCAGGGGGCAGCCTTCAATAGAGAGGTTTGCGTCTCCCACAAACAAACTGGCTGCCAGCCTTGTGACTACCCTTAGCCAAGATGGCAGAGAGGCTACAGCAAGGTGGATCCCAGCCATGTGACTGCCCTAAGCCAAGATGGTGGACAGGCTATGACAAGGTGGATCCCAGCCATGTGACTGCCCTTAGACAAGACGGTGGTGAGGTTATGGCCCCACCCATTTTAATCACTGAATCAACATGGTGGCCAGCCACGTGGTGTTGGAGGCTGTGTTGGGCAACTAAAAACAGCCATATTCAGAAAATAAAGCCAAACATATCTCTAAGGCAGAGATTTTTACTTTTTTGAGTGAAGGTAGAACATAATAACCATAAATTTAGAAGACAAAACCCAAAATTTTAACAGTGTAAACAATTCAGTTGAATAGCTCTAAAATTAATATTTTTTTAACTTATAAATATCTTTTAAACGAGCGTTGGAACTTACATTTTAAACATCACATCTAATAAGCCAATTATAACTCTTTTAGATAAGAGTTCACAATATAATCTTAAGATATATAGCCTGGATATGCAGCTTTAATACCTTATTAAAGAAACATTGTTTTAAATCTTATCTTTTATAAGTCTAGTTTTAAATCAGCACAATAATTACAAAAAACCTTAATTTAAATGTACTTTCAGAGACCTTGTGGCTTTGAATGGCTCCAACTCTAACTTAAAAGTTTAAGATAACCTTTCGTTACCGATGTTAAAGATTTTTTTTTTTTTTTTTTTTTTTTGTTAACCATCTTCAATAGCCAGTAATTTACAAGCAAGGTATGTAGAACATGATAAATTTGTACATTTAAAATCAAACATATAGTGGCCACATACATTAATACATTTTAAGATAGGCAGACAAACCACATTTGGAAAGCCAGGCTTGCGACCAGACTGCAAGCTGGAAAAAGCCTTCACCAAGGTCAAACAGCAGCCACCCCCAAAACCCTGCCATTCCAGTGTCACTTGGTGCTAGTTCAGTGCAAGTGGTGGGGACATTTTAAAAGATAAGGAGGAAGTAGGCATACCTTAGCAATCTCGTTTTCACCATGTGGGGAGCAGGGTGTGCTGAGGGCTCAGGTGTTTTGAACCAGCAAGGATCTAATAGCCTCAAGGATCCCCAGAGGGCTTTTCATGCTTGGGGCAAGCCTCTTTGCCAGGACTCAGCAGGAGCTCAGTATTTAAGTGGGAAGTGGATGGCACTAGACTCAAGTCGCCATGTTTGAGACGTGTATTTCTGTATTAGGGTCCTGTATTAGTGGCTTGAGCTCAAACCACAATCCTTCCTGATGCAACAGCATAGTAGAGTGGTGAAGAGCTTCAAGGGCAATGGGCTGATCAAGGGGAAAAACCATGGGTCACAGGAATGTTGACCTTCAGGTGGGTTGGGTGGAGGCTGGATCGCAAGAGGAAGTTGTGGGTCACAGGAGTGTCCATCTTTAGGCAGGTTGGGTGGAGGCTGAGTCTTGAGGGGAAGTTTTTTATTTTTATTATTATTATTATTATTTTTATCTCAGAGGAACATTGGATGCTGACTGTATCTGATCAGTCTGGTGGAGTTTTTGGAGACTGCTGGCAGGTGCAGTTACAGCAGTATATGGTCACTCTTGGAATGCAGGGAGAAGTGAGGGTCACCTAGAGGACAAGTTCTCACAGAACGTAGAGGTCATAGCATTAGTTACAGAACATATAGTATTAGTTTGGTCCTTGCAAGGTATAATTTATTCATTGTTGTATCTAGTGACAGTGCTATTGGTGCTCTGTTTAGGAACTAGTTTCCTGTGCCAATGAGTTCAAGAGTATCCCCCCAGTTTCCCTGCCATCACAACCAGTGTATCTAGCTTTATGTTAAGATATTTGATCCATCTAGAGTAGAGGTTAGTTCAGGATGACAAGTATGGACCTATTTTTTATTCTCCCACCTGAAGCCATCTGCCTCGAACAGCACCATTTGCTGAAGATGCTGTTTCTTTCTAATGTGTATTACTGTTTTTTTTTTTTTAATCAAAATTCATCTGTCCAAAAGTGTATGGGCTTATTTCAGGGACTTCAAATAGATTACATTGAGCAATATGTCTGTTTTTGTGTCAGTACCATGCTGGTTTTATTACTATAGCTCTGTAGTACAATTTCAGATAAGAGATAGTGATACCTCCAGCAGTTCTTGTATCATTTAGGAGTGTTTTAGCTATCCTGTTTTGTTTGCTTGTTTGTTTTGTGTGTGTCCTTCCTTATGAAGCTGTAAATTGTTCTTGCAATTTCTGTGGATGATTGTGTTGACATTTCAGTGGAGATTGCATTGACTCTGTAGATTTCTTTTGGTAGGACGCCTTTTTTCCTATGTTAATTCTATCAATCCATAAGGATGGAAGATCTTTTCATCTTCTGGTATCTCCTACAGTTTCTTTCTTCAGGGTCTTAATGTTCTTCTCATATAAATCTTTCATTGCTTAGTTAGAATTACCCTGAAATATTTTTATGTTATTCAAAGCTACTGTGAATGGAATTGTTTCTCTAATTTCTTTCTCAGTCTGTTTGTTGTTTATGTATAGGAAAGTTAATGATTTTTTTGTATTATTTTTGTATCTTGTTATTTTACAGAAAGTATTTAGCAGTTGTAAGAGTTTCTTGTCTTGGTAGAATTTTTAGTGACAGTTAGGTATGCTATGATAAAATCTCTAAATAAAAATACTTTGTCTTCTTCCCTTTCTGTTTCTATCCCTTTATCTCTTTCTGTTATTTGATTGCTCTAGCTAAGACTTCAAGCAGTACATTGAACAGGTATGGAGAGAATGGGCAACCTTGTCTTGATCTTGATATAGATAGAAATACTTTGAAATTTATGTTGACTATAGGCTTGCTGTAATTTGACTTTATTATTTGAGGTGTGTCTCTTGTATCCCTAATTCCCAGGACTATTATTATGAAGGACTGTGTAAAAATCCTTTCTGCATCTAGTGAGATGATCATATGATTTTTGTCTTCTAGTCTGTCTATATTGTGATTTATATTTATTGATTTATGTACGTTGAATTATTCCTGCATCTGTGGAATGGAACCTACTTACTCATGTTGGATGGTCTTGTTGATATATTCTTGGATTCTGTTTGCAAGTATTTTATTGAGAGTTTTGAATCCCCCTTAATGAGGGAAAATAGATGGTAATGCTTCTTTGTTGGGTCTTAATGAGTTTTTGGGGTTCAGAGTAACTGTGGCTTCATGAAAAGACTTGGGCAATGCTCCTTCTTTTTCAATTTTTTGAATAATTTGAGTTATATTGAGGTCAACCCTTCTCTGACAGTCTGGTAGCATTCTCTTCTAAAACCCCCTGGTTCTAGGTTTTAGTTTTTGTTTGGAAGACTTTTAATTACTGCTTCTATTTCCCTATGTATTATAGGTCCATTTAAATTGCTTATCTTATCTTCATTTAACGTCAGTTGGTGTGTACATTGAGATAATTACCTATTTCTCTTAGATTTTGCAGGTTTGTGTTGTACAGGTTTTGAAGTGTGCC
Organism: Acomys russatus; assembly: GCF_903995435.1. Lineage (NCBI taxonomy): Eukaryota > Metazoa > Chordata > Mammalia > Rodentia > Muridae > Acomys > Acomys russatus. The sequence continues at coordinate 15,467,693 of NC_067147.1, forward strand.
CTATGATTCTCTGGATCTCTTTTGGGTCTGTTATTTCCTTTTGTTTCTAATTTCATTAAGTGGAATCTTCTCCCTCTGTCTTTGAGTTAATTTGGCTAAGAGTTTGTTAATTTTCTTGGTTATCTCAAAAAAACTCTGTTTAATTAGTTTTTAGTATTGTTTTTTTTTTTCTTTTTTTTTATTAATTTATTCTTGTTACATCTCAATGTTTATCCCATCCCTTGTATCCTCCCATTCCTCTCCCCCCCCATTTTCCCATTATTCCCCTCCCCTATGACTGTTCCTGAGGGGGATTACGTCCCCCTATATATTCTCATAGGGTATCAAGTCTCTTCTTGGCTACTTGTTTGTTTGTAACTTACTGATTTCAGCCGTGAGTTTGACTATTTCTTGCCAACTGATTTTTTTTTTTTTTTGAGGGTGCAATTTCTGCCTTTTGTTTTAGAGTTTTCAAGTATACTGTTAAGTTACTACTATGAGATCTTTTCATATATTTATCTATATCTATATCCACACATATAGACATTTAGTGTTATGAACCTTACTCTTAGAGCCATCTTCATTTTGTCCCATACACTTGTATATGCTGTGCTTTCAGTTTCAGTTAGTTTTAGAAAGTTTTGTATTTCTTTCTTGACCCATTTTTTTTTTTTTTTTTTAAATTCATGAGTTAGTTGCTCAGTTTTCTATGAGTCGTTAAGCTTCTTATTGTTTCTGTTGCTGATATCCAGCTTCAAGTTGTGGTAGTCAGATAGGATGCAGGGTGTTATTTTGTTACTTTATTTTCAACTATTTGATCAGTTTTGGGGAGTGTTCCATGATGTTGTAAGAAGAATGCATATTCTTCGGCGCTTGGGTGAAATGTACTATAAAATGTTAGCTCCATATAGTTTATGATCTCATTTAGCTCCAGAATCTTTCTGTTTAATTGTTTCTGCATGGCTTGTATATTGACAAGAGTGGGTTATTGATATTCGGTATCAGGGTGTGATTTAAACCATAGTAACGTTTCTTTTATGATTTTTTTTTTTGTGTGTGTGTCCTTGTATTTGGTACACAGCTATTGGAAGCTGCGATATCCTATTGGTGGACTTTTCAGTGGATGAGTATGTAGTGTATTTCTCTGTCACATCTGACTCATTTTGACAGATATTAATAGGCGAAAGATTTATATGATCTATATAATCTGAAGAGAAACCAGAATATTTGAAAGCTACTAAAATGGCTACAGCAGCTTGCTTCCTAATTCCATTTGCTTGGAATATTTTTTTTTTTGTTCTTTTACCCTGAGTGATATCTTGCCTTTATGGTAATATGTGTTTCTTGGATACCGCAGAAGGATGGATATTCCATTCCAATACATTCTATTATTCTGTGTCTTCATTGTGCAGTTGAAACTATATATTGAGGGTTATCAAAGAGCTGTGCTTGTTGGCTTGGTATAGGTGTTTTCTTCCTCCTGAGTTTGACTTTCTGATCTGATATTATTTATTCTTTGAGTTTTCTCGGATGTAGTTAAACTTTTCAGGTTAAGCTTTCCTTCTAGAGCCTTCTATAGAGCTGTATGTGTGGATATATTTTGATTAAATTTGATTTTATCAAGGAATGTCTTTTTTGCTCCATCTATTGTGATTAAAAGTTTTGCTGGGTATAATAGTCTGATCTGGTATCAGTGGTCTCAGAGTTTGTAGAATATCTGCCTAGGCCCATCTGGCTTTTAAGGTCTCCATTGAAAAAGAAATTGTAATAGGACTGCTTTTATGTGTCATTCTTCCTATTTCCTTTGCAGATTTTAATGAGCTTTCTTTGTTCTTTACGTTTAGTGTTGTGATTATTATGTGACATAGGGAATTCCTTTTCTGGTCCTCTTTCTTTGTTGTTCTATATGTTTTTGTTCCTTGATTGGCACATCCTTCCTTAGATTGGGGAAGTTTTCTTGTATGATTTATTGAGAATATTTTGTTTCTTTAAGCTAGGTTTCTTCTTCCTTCCTCTATTGTCATTATTCATAAATTTTGTACTTTTATAGTAGTTTCTTGGACATTTTACACCTGCATCTTTTAGGTTTACCCTTTATTTATTTATTGCTAAGGAATATATTTCTTTTGTCTTGCCTTTAATGCTTGAGCTCCCCTTTTTCATCTCTCGCATTCTGTTGGTGAGTCTTGCCTCTGAGTTTCCTGTTCAAGTTCCTAAATTTTTCATTTCCAATGTCTTTATTGATTCCACTTCCACAGGCAAGTCCTGAACTATTTTCTTCATTTCTCCCCACTGTTTCTGTTTTGATAAATTTCTTAAGGAATTATTCATTTCCTCTTTAGGACCTCTAACACATTTAAAGGCTATTTTGAAGTCCTTGTCTTGTGCTTCAGTTATACTGCATTTTTAAGGGACTACCATAGCAGTCCTTGGCTTCAGTGGAAATATATTGTCCTGGCTGTTATTGTTGGTATTTTTATGCTGACATTTAGGCACGTGGGTTTGGGATGATTGTAATTCTAGGTGCTGATCTCTGGTCTTGTCTATTTTTTCTTTTTTTCTTTTAGTGAGTGTTTTGTTTGTTAGTTTCTGTTGCCCTTTCTGGTTCTTAGGAGAGTGTCATGTTTTTATGTTCAGGAATGCTCTTGAGATGCTGCCGGGTGTGGCCATTGGTAGTTGTTGTTAGAATGAGTTTCTTGGTATTGGATGTTGATGTTAAGGGATAGAGATGAGATAGAAAGGGAAAGGGAGGCACTGAGGAGGTTTACCGGAGGGAGGAGAGCAGGGTGTGCCACCAGAGTCTGCGTAGTCCGCTTGTAATTGGGAGAGAGAGGGAGCAGAGGCCATAGATGGTAGTCTCCTACAGAGCTGGAATGAGACTGAGAGTTTGGGTTTGGAGCAGTGGAGTGGGAATGAAGATTGCCTGTGTGTTTTCCTGGATGGTGTGCCTGGCATGTTCCCAGGGTGCCTGTGGAAACAGGTGGTGCAGACAATGGGGTGGGGTTGTGAGGGAAGCTGTAGAAGATCTACATGGGAGAAGAGAGGAAGGGGAGGCCACAGTGGGCAATTGCTACAGAGCTGAGGGTGAGCCTAAGGGATTGGGTTTACAGGAGAGGAGAGAGTGAAGGTCTGAGAATCAACCACCTGTTTCACTTGCCACTGTGGCTGCCAGGAGTACTTACAAGTGCTCATTTTTAAAATTATAATGTAACCTTACCAAAGCTTATATGGATATTGTAATAGATGCACAAAGGATAACATGTTTTTGCAAAGATATCATGAAAATACACATAAAAGGCTAATAACATATCCTCTCTCTCTCTCTCTCTCTCTCTCTCTCTCTGTGTGTGTGTGTGTGTGTGTGTGTGTGTGTGTAGGCCCCAGGTTGACATTTACATGTCTTTCTCAATCACTCTTCACTTTATCTTTTTGAGATACTGTCTCTTACAGAACCTAGAGCTCAGCAGTTCAATAAACTAGCTGGTCAGTATTCCCAGAGAGCCTCTTGCTCTGCCTTCTAGGTTCATGGATTGTAAGTATTCTTTTGGTTTTCATTTGAGTGCTGGGATTTGAATTCAGGGGTTCATGCTGATACAAAGCACTTTAATGTACAATTGAGTCACTTTCTCAGCCTGAGGATATTCTTTGATTCATATTATTTCTCCACTAGATGTTTGCTGTCCCCAATTCCTGCACTGGGATCCTTATAAACAATGGTTGGGGCTTGCTAGAAGTGGTTTTTCTTTTTTCTTTTTTTAGTTATTTTGCTCTTAATTTCTCAAGAGCCCAGTGTTTTCAAGTTCATGGTAATTTTTCTATAGTTTCCAATCTTGCATTTATGTCTTAAATTTCCCATTGTAACTTAAAGTCTATTAAACACTATTGGTTTTTGTTTGTTTGTTTTTTTATTTCAGTGAAAACATTGCAGCCTGGTCCTTTGTTACTTCCAGTTCACCTCTAATCCTTGTAGTTTGTGGAATCCTCCACACAAATGTAGCATGAATATTTGTATGTAAAGCCTCTGAGGTGTCTAGGACATGGCACATGCAAACCTAGTTAAAAAAACAAAATATTTTTTTTTCCTACAGTGGGAGCTATATCTCTGAGGATGTAGCCCTTTCATGTTTCAGATTACCTTGAGCCTTTTAAGAATCCCCAGCCCTATAATCCCTTAGGTTTGATTTTTGCATAATTATTTTGCTGATTTAAATGAACATTCAAATGGGTCACAGTTTGCAAATGTCTTCCCCATTCCCTTCTGACTGACCTGGCAATTCTACTGTTCCAAACCAAACTCCTTCCCTCCCTCCATCCCTTTGGTCCCTCTGTCCCTCTGTCTCTCCATCCCTTCCTCTGTCTCTCCATCCTTCTCTCTTGTTTCCTCCCTCCCTCCCTCTTTGAATTTCACATCATTCATATCAGCTTTCAGACATCAAAGTTTCCCCAGATGGCAGCCTAGACCTGCTTGGCTTTTGGTGGTAACAGACTCTTGCTGCCGAACTGCCAGGGACACAGACATGGGCAACGATGGTAGCACAGACCAGGACCCCACTGTGGTCCCAGGTGGCATCAGCAGCTACTTACATCAGACTCACTACCCTTGAGTTCTGCCTCTCTTCGTTGGTGCACATCCTTCTTTTTCTCTTTCTCTTTCATTTCTTCACCACTTCCTTGTTCCTCTTAGTTGCACCCCGGAGTTGCTGAGTGTCTGGGGTCGGTGGTCTTAGGAGAGCTATGCTGCATCTGTGCGTTATGGCACCAGGCAGCGGTAATCTTGGGCATGGTCCATCTCCACCCCTAGTGTGCTGAAAACTGATGCTCATCTTAGGATAGCTCCGAGCCCATAGCTTCTGTGTGGAAGCCCCAAGGCTTCTGTCTGATGCTCATCTCGGGCTTGCTCCTTGCCTTGTGTGCCCAAGTGGCTCCATGTGACAATTGTTTGTCTTGGGAGCCCGTCTGGGACCGCTTTCGTGCAGGACTGGTGATCCATCGTGTCAGGCTCTCTTTTTCAGGGAATGTTAGGCTATTAATCAGTCAGATATTCACAGGTCAGAACACTGGGCTTAGACACAGCCTCTCTCCTTTCTGCTACCTACTGACTCACACGTGTCACAGCAGCCACACTTATAAAGCCTTTAGGGGCAAGTCCAACTGGGTTTATAAAGCTGGTGTAAAGCCACAAGGATCTGATGAGGGCATGAAAATGATAAAATCACGGGGCATTCTATTCAAGAACACAGCTCCCTGGAGCATCCTGTGACATGTGTTCTTCCACTCTTTCTTTTTCTTCCTTTTTTTCTTCCTTTTTTTCTTCCTTCCTTCCTTCCTTTCTTTCTTTCTTTTTTTCTTTCTTTCTTTTGTTTTTGAGACAGGGTTTCTCTGCATAGCCTTGGCTGTCCTATACTCACTTTGTAGACCAGGCTGGCCTCAAACTCACAGCAATCCGCCTGCCTCAGCCTCCCGAGTGCTGGGATTAAAGGCGTGCGCCACCATGTCTGGCACTTTTTCTAGCTGAATACACAGATCTGCTTTGGATCCTAAGAGTCCCCGTTCGACCAGGTTGTCAGAATTCTTTGGCATCACACCCCTATCCAAGGCTCTCTGGGAAGAGCTCAGTCGTCCCCACTCCTCCTGTGTGAAGAGTCCAGACACTTCCTTAAAGGTCACCAAGTCCTGGACTAGCTTTTGGAGGTGGCTGACTGTCGTTCCTTCTTCTCTGGTGAGCCGAGGATCATCAAACCAAGAGGAAGCAAGCAGTTCAGGAGCTTTGCAACTGTGGGATTCCTCAGGCTCGAAGCATCTGAACCCTGATCGTCGCTCTTCTGCTGGGCACCCACCGCGATGTCCAAGCTTAGCCGGCACATAGCTGTCAGGACACGATGAGCTGGAGCCTGCTTCCCAAAGCTTTTACAAGGTTGATTTTTTACTCTTTATTGTGTGATGTTTCCCGTGGGTTAGTTCTTCACTTTCTTAAGACGTGAATTAAAATGACTGTTTTGACTGCCTTTTCATTTTATTAAAAAATGTGTATGAAAGTTTGACTGCATGTGTGCATGTGCATCACCAGCATGGAGTGTCTGTGGGAGCCAGAAGGTAGTGTCCCCAGGAACTGAAGTAACACACAGTTATGAGCTACATGTGAGGACAAAACCTGAGTCCTCAGAAAGAGCAGCAAGTGCACTAATCACTGAGTCATCTCTGCAGCCTGAATTTCGTCTGTTTGTAAGCATCTTGTTTAGAGTCTAAAAATAAATTTTGTCACATATGATGGCATCAATTAATGTGTGGTAAGTCATTGGTACAAATACAAAAAAATGTATTTTTATTCGTCCTTTGAGAATTTCATAATGCACATAATATATTTTCATCATATTTACCCCTCCTTCTCTTTCTAATTCCTTCCAGATACCACCCCTCACCTCTCCTAAACTTGTGTCTTCTATTTTTCTCTCTTTTTTGTAATTCATATCCGATTTGTGCTGCCACCTGCTAGGCCATGGATAACCTACCAGAGGCCTCATCACTAAAGAAAACAGACTCTCTCCCCAGAAGCCCTATCAGTTAGAGGCGGGCATTGCGATCTCCTCCCTCCCTTCTGCTGGAAGGCTGACTGCATGCATCCTGTGCAGATCTAGTGCAGGCAAACACCGATGGGGTGAGTTCACAAGAGTCCTCTCACCTCCAGAAGTTACAGGGCCGTTCTGGTTCTCCGTGACCACTGGCTCTTAGATTTTGTGTGTCCTCTTTTTCATGATGGTTTCCAAGTCTTGGTGGGGAAGAGTGTGATATAGATGTCACCTGTGCGAGTTGCAACCATTACCCCCTTCCTTTTACAGAGAAGGAAAGCATGACTCATGAAGACTGAGTAATCTGAGAACCATTAAGCCGCCTGCCTATCTTTACCTTTGTCGTCACATAATTAGAATCTTCAGGAAATGTTTACCTTCTATTACTGTTAGGCGAAGGTAAAGAAACCCACAGTCATCAGGGACGAGAATAAGACTCACACTGGAAATGACTAAGACAGCATCAGCACCAGCTCATCAGTGAGCTAGGCTGTTTTCTTCTGTTTCATTGAACTATTATGCTGCTATATTCTTGAACCAGTCTACAAGTTTCTCATTTGCATCAGGACTTTTAGTACATGAGTCATACCTGTAAACACACAGTAGCTCTAAACCCATGAAAATTTCCCTGCCTGAAGTCAGCTGTCTTCTTGAGTGACAAGGCTCTGGCTAAGCCTTCGTTTTGAGCAGCCAGGTCTAGAGACTTTACTTTTCCTCCTGGTTTTGATGCTGACATTTGATTACGACTTAGCGTTACTTTTGTGTATTCTTCTCTGGCACTGGAAAAACTTGATGATCTCACCAACATTCATCTCCGCGCTTAAGTGCTCTGAATCTTGCTAGTGTTTTTATGTCACTTATTTTATTGTTTGAGCCAGGGTCAAATAGACACCATGGGATCTGAATGATTTAAACTACTGTTGTCCTTGGTAACATTCCTGGTTCCTGGAAATGGTCTGATACATGGAATGGAGGAGCATGCTGCCTCGTGGAAGACTACATCTTGAAGAGAAATGCTTATAGAAGCATGGAATACAGATCAAAACAGGAAGGACTGCCCTACTCTGAGATCACAACTGATGTTTGACCCTCTACTGGTAGATTTACTAGATCAACTTTTGAGATTTTCCCTAAAATTTGTTTTAGGCCTTCGCCTTTGTGTCTGCTCTACCCCATATCAGCTTAGTCATTGGGCAAGATTCAGGCAGTGGTTGGCCTTTTGGGAGGCAGACCCCAGCAGCCAGCTGAGGATGGTTCTCAGAGATGATAGTGGTTATAGTCTATCAGCTATGATATTCCTTCCTAACAGATGGGGATGAGATTCTTGGTCCTGAATTGGTCCAGATGTGACTTGATAGTCCTTTTTTTTTTTTTTTTTTAATACCAATCTAAGTTCTAGAAGGAAATAAAGTAATGTCCAATGGGAAATAGGAGAATCAGGAAGCTGTTTGTCACTTACCACATGAGGAGTGCCCACTAGTCTCTGAAATGCAGCATTATTGTCAAATCCTTTTTAAAGACAAGACAGTATTTATTTTTATCTATGTGTATTTTATATATGTCTGTGCATAAAACATGTGTACATACACCTATAGAGGCCAGGAGGGGAATTTACATCCCCTGGACTTGGGGTCATAGGTGATTGGGTGTGTGAGTCTCTTGACATGAGTCCTATGAACTGAACTCAAGTGCTCTAGAAGAGCATCAAGGACTCTTCGCTGCTGAGCATCTCACTTGCTTGACTGTCTGCTTTTAATTCTTAACTAGATACTGCTACTACATGCACGCACTGGGCTGTCCCATCATCTCCAATTAACATGGGCCACAGGCAAGATACAACTTTCCTTTTCCATTGTCAAAATTTTTCAAAGTCTCTTATTTGGTCATAAAAATTGTGATATCTCTTCTATCATCTGAAAATTTTGTACATATCACTGTAATGTAAAAGCAACATTTTACATAATTCACCAACTTAACACTCATTTTATTCCCTTCCCACGGTCTTCTAATAAGTTATATGAATTTAATGTGTAGCTTGGAAGTTACCTTGACACACCATTATAAAACTTTAGTACGTAGTCACCTATGTCTGATAAGAAAAAGTAATCATTCCCAGTATTTGTACAAGTTTCAGATTGAGAAAGAGTAAGACAGAGAGGTGAAAAAATGAATATAAGATCCAGACTATCTTTAAAGAATCTCAGCACTGCCATTGGAAAATTTCCCAGACTTAGTTTTAGGCCTTTGTGTGTGTTCTCCACATCATCTCAGTCACTAGTCAGACAAACTGTGAAAGTTAGGGCAAGCTAATCACTCAACCTGAGCCTTGTTTTCCTCACTGGCTTGTTTGTAAGACTAAATGATTCAACATGTACAAGCTATTTCAAATAATACTTTGCAACAAAGCAAAGTTTTATGTGCCTTACAAATAAGACCCATTTAGACACTATAACACACTGGATAAAACAAATAGCATTTAAGAATTAATTAAATCAAAATAATTAATTAAGTTAAAAAAAGCTTTTCAGACCAATATCTTCATTAGTCCTGAGAAAGGCTGTGGGGAAGGGCCTTTAATCTAACCATGATTTTAGACTTATGCTTTTACAAGCATAAGTAGAATTTGTGTCTCCCAAAACTGAATCTCCTTGTAATGAGTGTTTTGGGGGAAGTTTTCTTCTGGAAAACCTGCGGCAAAGTTCCTTGATGAACCAGGTGGAAAGCAGACACTGTGCTTTGTAAAATCCCAGAAGTAGAGCTCACTGTCTTACGATGTGCACATTGAATCAAGAGACAGAGAAAGCACTTGGTTTGCATAATAAATGTCTTACTCAACGTTACTGCAGGGGAATAGAATGGTAGGAACTAGAATATGTGGTTGCTTTTTCTTCTCTGGAAAATGAACAGAAATTGATATATGTCTGAGGATAGGTCCCAGAAGTTCTTTGTGAATTAAGATAATATTCTTAAAAAAATGATACGGAACCTTTATTTTGGATCCTGCCAGCCAAAGATCTATGTGGTAAAGCTTGCTTCATGGCATGATGCCATTGAGAAGCAATGGCATCTTTAAGGAGCAGGGCTTAGTGGGCGGTCCCCATGTCATTGAGAGTATGTTGCTGAAGGTAATGTTGGGATCTGTTTTTTTTCTTTGACTTTTCAATAAGGTGGTGATGGGCTTTGCAACATGGTTCTGCCATATGTTCTGTGGAGGGCAATCCCTAACACCATTAGCCATAACCAACCTATTTCCTATAAGCTCATTAGTTCAGAAACTTGCTGTGATGTCAAAAAGCTGACAAATTAAATACCAAATACCTAGTTTAAATTGTGTGTGTTGTGGTATGTGTGTTTGTATGATTAGCTGTGTGCTGTTGTATGTGAATGTGTGTGTGGTGATGTGTAGTATATATGTGTGACTAAGTGGGTTGTGTGTGTATGTGTGTGTGGGTGGTGTTGTGGTGTTGTGTGTGTGTGTGTGCATTCCCAGCTTGTCGTAATAGATTCTCTCCTATCCTGTGGGTACCATGGATTGAACTCTGGTTGTCAGGTTTGGTTGCATGTGCCTTTACCAGTTGAACCATCTTTCTGGTTATTGTGATTTGCTCAACAGACATGTCTTCCAGTGATTCATTTAAAGAGAGAACCAGGCAGAGAATTTGTGGTTCATACAACTAAGACCTTTGATTGAGTGTGAACAAGGCATACTACTGTTGCTTACTCATGTATATAAGTTGGAAGCAAAGATAGGCGTGCTATTTGAGGGCACCAAAGGCAATGGCCTTATAGAGGAAGGTTTATATTTAGCTTCATAAATTACCAAAGGAAACTCAGCAAGTAAAGTAAAATTTAAACTAAGTTAGCTGAAGGAATTTTGGGTTTTTTGTTTGTTTCTTTTTCTCTTTGTTTCTTTCTCTTTTTAATTTTCCAAGGTACGCTTTTGCAAACATTTCTGCTTCTGATTAGAGAGCTCTGGTACAAAGCAGACAAAGTCCCTAGAGAACGGTGAATGTGCTGTTTCCTTTGCATTGTCAGAATGCAGCATAGATAATGCTGCTAATAGAAACAGGGACTTCCTCTCTATCTACACATAGAAGGCCAGCTAGATCATTTACTCTGCCCTCCTTTTTTCCTGTGGTTTCACAGATGATCTACTAAATGTACTTAAGCAAAGCAATTACTAAAACATTCCTTCCAACATGCAAATTTAATGGCCTATTTCTATCATGCATGAAAGAAAGTCTTTGTGAAATTACATTATTAGTGCATTTGAAGTTATCTTTAAAGGGTTGTCTTTGTCTTAAGGGATTAGTGAGAGAGGGGGAGGAGGAGGAGGGAGGAGGGAGAGAGGGAGAGAGAGAGAGAGAGAGAGAGAGAGAGAGAGAGAGAGAGAGAGAGAGAGAGAGAGAGATATTTGGCACAGCTGATACTAAGTGAGCAATTTCTTTCCTTGTCAATGGTATAACCTATACAATCCCACCTTGAATTTCTTCTATTAGTCTACACCCAACCTTTGGTCCTATGTTTTCATTAGAGACTAGAAGCTGAACTGATCTTTTTGTGGGGGTTGTAAAAGGGCAAGGAACTAAAGGAAAAAACCTATATGATCAAAGATGTTGGCTTGGCTGAGTTTCAACTAACAGGGACAGGGTTGAGTAACAGAGACAGAGGCTGATGACCTCATTAACTAGGGAGGCTGAGGGATTCTGGAACGGAGTGTTGTTTTGGGAACCATGAGACAAAAACCAGATGAAGAATGTGGAAGATGATCTTTTTTTTTTAATGCAGGGAACCCAAGACCCTGGAAGCCAGCATCAGGAGTTAACAGATGTAATTTCTGACTGGATGTGATGTTTCCATGGCTGAAAACATGGCTATAGTATGGTAACAGTGATTTGTTCAGCAGATGTGTCCTTCAAGTTATTCATTTTATGGGAGAACTAGGTAGAGAACTTGTGGTTCACACAACTAAAACATTTGATTGAGTGTAAATGAGGCATACTGTTTGTCACAAGCGAGAAGGTAGATACTCATTCTTAGTATAAGGACAGTTATATTTTATTATACGGAGGGTCATCACACAAAGTACACACTCTAAATTCCTAACTAAGCCTATCTCTCCAAGGCTGCTCAACTGTGAGCCATATTTTACCTGAAGCTCAATATCCCGTCTCTAACAGAAGTCTCTGATTTGAGGGTCAGGATTCTAGGAGGCACTCTCCAGCCACAGGGCAGGTCAAGGTGGCATCTCTTTAGATGTGCAGAGCAGAGCGTTGCTCTTGGGCTCTGCCTGTATACTGTCTGGCAGGTATCATGGGGCTCTAGGACTGTGTCTGGTTATCTTGAGTGAGTGATTTTACTGGGCTTGAGTTATCTGGTGCAGCCTTGGGTGTAGTGGAGTTCCTGTCTAAGCTATGTTTTATAGGCCTACAAGGCATTTTTACTATGCTCAGTACATTCCATCCCCTGGTTCTTGAGGCATACATAATACTGATGAGGGTCACATATAAGAATTATTAACAATTTCCCAGCAATTTGCAAATTGGGGCCATCACAGGTATGGGAAAAGTATGCAATAAATATTCCAATCACTAATAGACGAGTAAATGTAGGAAATTAAATATCAGGCTAAAACATACAACTGTTCATCAAAATAATCAAAACAATGTAGATCATGGGATATCACCATAATTCCATATGGCATATTTTCCCAAGTTAATATTTTCTCCAGATTTAGTATATGCCCACTTAAAGAACACATTCAGGAATAAAAGGTAACTCAAATCACATTTAAACAAAAATGTTGTAAAGGGGTCTAGGGAATAACAGGGTTGTAGCTATAGACGCTGAGCTACGCCAGAGTAGAGCATCATCCTAAGTTGATCAGGGTCAACTAGGAGCATGTGGGTCAGTCAAGATAACGGAAATCTGTAATGTTGTGTCTCAATGCTGCAGTTTCCAGCCAGCTACTAATAAGTGGGGTAGGGTCACTTTCTGCCTTCAGTATCAGGTGGTTATTTCATAAGGCATTCTACCATAATAGGGTAGGTTTGGCCACACACAACACAATCAGTTTGACCTATTTAGCTTTGGGTGTAGTCCAAAAAAGTAAACTTGGGCATTTGAATTCTTCTGGTGGTGGAATTTCATTCCAAGAGAGGAAATGCTTCCATGGTGTACTTCTCTCACTGTCTGGGCCAACACTAGAGTTCTGCAGAATCATAGGTTTACATGGGTTTATTTTGGTTGATGTTGATGTCTCATCAGGCAAGTGTTCTGCCTCCTTTTTCAGGTCTCAGTCTGGATAATTGAAATCCTAGTAGTTTTACTGTACTGGTAGCCAAACACAGGGTACATCTCCTATATCTATGGTGCTAAAAATGCTGAGAGGAATTTTGTGTTTTCTTCTGTTTCGCAGGCAAACTTAAAGTTTCCCATGTCTGGCATCTCCAATCTTATTTTCCCCTTGTTCTTCATTTTAAAGAGGAAGGGTGACTTAAGAGACATTTCTCTCCACCAGAAGTTGTTGATGGCTGATGCTGCTGTGATGTTTCTCCAAATATGTGTTAAATGGCATTTGAATGGGTTTCTTCCCTTAAAATTGGTGTTTTCAGATTTTCCGTGGTCATTGCTGACTATGGCTCTCGAAATTGCTACAAAATGGGCATTAGCCTCTCTCCTTCATCATAATAGCTAGTCCAAACTGTCTTCCCAATAGCTTCACAACAAGCACATTGAACATAGAATGAATTCCTGGCATGTGTGAGGTTTAGGATGAAGTGCTCATGATCCCAGAATTCCGGTAGGAATCCGCCCAGATGTAGTATGGTAAGTCACCAATATCATTCTTTACTCTTGGTTTATTTGTTATTGCAGCTGTTGGTGCGGTGGTTACTTTAGTCGTTGTTCTTGCTGCTGAATGTATGGTTGTTGATGAAGGTGATGATGTCTCTGACTTTGATGGACTCAATGGTGTTGGTAAAGTGAACGATGGTGTTGTTGAAGATCTTGAGTTTGACTCCCTGGGTCATGTTCAACTTAAAGAATTCAACAGGAACAATGTCCTGGGTGCCTTGGCTCAGCAGATTTGTGCCATGGCATTGCTCCATTTTGTGTTCCCTTTTCTTTTCTTGTTAAGGTTTCTATGAGGCCTAGGGTGTAATTTGTTGTGGCTCTGCCTTCCTATGTGCTATTTCCCTCTCTGGGCAGAAGGTGTAATGCCCAGTTAGCACCAGTGATGGGTAAATTATTTCTAAGACGATTATTATCCTTATGAAAGTGAAAATCGAGTACATTGGGTTAGGTATTAGACACATTACACTTATAGATAATCTAATTTTCTAAGGTTTCAGATTTCCTTTCTTGTCCATGGTACAGATTATATTGTCTCTTCTGGGTGTCTTGACAGGTGTCTCCCTTAAGTCTCGAGTATTTCTGTCCCTGTAACACATTTATGGGGAATTATTCTATATGTTCCAGAAATAACTGTTGGTTATTCTTGCTCTAAGTCTGATTTGATAGCTTCTTTTAAGGGAGAAGATCTCTTCAATTTTGGTCTAGTATTTAACTTATAGTATGCAATTTAAATAGCCTTTTTCAAGGTGATATCCTTGCATTAATAACTTGGTTTTAAGCAGTCCATTCCCTCTTTCTATATTGCCAGCTGCAATTAGGTTATATACTAGATTGAAATCTATGATCTGGGACCACCTCTGGACTTTAGGCCCTGTAAAGAGTGATCCTTGATCTGACTCAATAATTATTAACCAGCTATGTATGGCTATTCAAAACTAGAGTGTGTATAAGATTGCCAACTGGTCTGATCTGTGACTTTCTTTAGCTATTCTAACCTCCATGTTTACATCTACAAGGGTGCAGGCATATAGGCCCTTGTGAGTATTTAAGAGTCTATTGAAGTCTAGATGTAGTTTATAATTAAATTGTCTAGGAGACTGTATCATAGCTTGTACTAGATGTCCGAATGTAGTCTGAAGTTCTGGACAAAGGCGTCTGTCCCTAATGTCCTGTTTACAGTCCTGCCAGGACACTTTAAGGTTCCTTTTATCAAACCATCAGAATAAATCACGTGTGCTTATATGTATTAAGCATAGGTATTATTATATGCTTTATGTATTTCTAGGATTTCTTCCTTACATAATTATATTTCTTCTCTAGCATAATTATGCTAACATTCTCAAGTTTCTTAATTTTCCAGCCTGGTTTCCTTTTGATAGTTATTTCCATAGGGTTGTTCTGCTTTAGTTTTGTTTTCCATTTCCTCTCATTTTTGAGCGTTAGGTGGTAAATGTTCCAGTTTATCAGTTGTATTATCTATTATCTTTGTTGCCTTATTCTTAATTTACTACCTAGCAGATTTTAATATTCTAGTCTTAATTGAGCATGATGCCAATTTCCCCACTACCTCATCGTTTTTAGATATCTTGTCTGTCCTGCTTGTGTGGGCATCTACATGGGCTACATAAGTTCCATGTCTTTGCTAAGTCTTGCCACTTCCATCCATCCCTCCATTTTGATGATCATATAACTATATCATGCAGACATAGCATGAATAGGAGAAGATCTAGATTTTTCTTTTTGGCCTCCTTACCTGTATTATAGACAATAGGGCTGATATTAGTTCAGTATGCTGTGCTAATTTGGAGGTTCTTTCCTTAACAATAGCCATTCTATTCCCCATGTATAAGCTGCTGCTTTCCATTTAGCTTTGGTTCCATCAGTGGGTGAGAAGACATCAGTATAACATGTGTTAGCCAGTACTGTGACCATTTCCTTGGTCCTAAGCCTGTCTCCTCAAGGTTGCTCACTTGTGTGACATATCTTAGCTGAAGATCGGGTCCAGTCTGTAACAGAAGTTTCTGATTTGAGGATCAGGATCTTTGGGGGAGGCTCTTTGGGTGCAGGGCAGCTTAAGGAGGTCTCTACCCAGCAGCGCACAACAAATCATTGCTCTTGGGCTCTGCTTATATTTTGTTTAGTGGGCATCACAGGGTTCTAGGACTGTTTCTGGTTATCTTGAGTGAGTGATGTCACTGGGTTCTGGTTATCAGGGGCAGTCTTGAGTGTAGAGTGGTTCTTGAATAAGCTAATTTTACATGTCTAAAAGACATTCTGGCTTATTATTCTCCTCTTGTTTACTCATGGACCTAAGTAGGATACAGAGAGAGGTCTGCCATTCTGCTGTTTCAGAGATGAGGGCACAAAAGGCAATGGCTTTATTTACAGTTATCCCAAGACAAGTGTTTATGTTTGAGAATGTCCTCACCAAAAATCAGGCATTTGCAATTTGATTGTGCAATGTCCTGTGTCCTTGTTCTTCGGCCACATGAACATACAACCAGGCTTTCATTAGAGGCCAATGTCTTGATTTTGGAATGTCTTACCCCCAGGACTAAGAGAAAGAAAAGTGTATTTATTATAAACTGCCTAATCCTAGGTAATCTGTTATAGTAGCACAGAGTATATTGAGACTCTGAGGCTGCACAATTTTCTCAGACACTATTCACAATTCTCCATGTCACTCATCAATGACAGGTTTACAATCTAAAAATCAAACTTTTTTTTTAAATCTCAGTGTATTCATATATAACACGAAATGAAGAGTAGCTATCATCTCTCAGTTTACGCAGTTCCTTCCATGGTGAGACATCTCTACAGTGTATATGCCAAAAAGACATCTAATATCACAGTTTTTATAGCTTTAAATTCCCATTCTTAGTAAATAACTTGTATTTGTACCCAAGAGAGTCCTTGGTGACCTTGACGCTGTGTTCATTATGCCATAGTGTAGCAATATAGCTAGACATCTGTGTAACATCCAGGTATCTTATGATAACATTTATACCCACCTTCCTCTTGCATAAAGTGCATTTTCCAGTTATCTTTTGGAATTTCAACTATGTTGCTTAATTTAGAGTCCTTGGCTTTCATTATTATAGTCTCTTTCTACTGATTATGTTTGATGCATTCCTCATGATGACACACATTTATCAGGGTATCCCAAGCTTAACATTATCTCATCTCTTAATAAACATATTGTTTTTTGGGCAGTGATGGCTCATACTTTTAATCCCAGCACTTAGGAGGCAGAGACAGGCAGACCTCTATGAGTTCAAGGTCAGCCTGGTCTACAGAAGCAAGTTTTAGGACAGGCAAGGCTACACAGACAATCTTTGTCTCAAAAAACCAAAAAACAAAAAAATAATAATGTTTTCCTCTATTGTTGAAAGTGGTAACAAGTTATACAGAGAATCAATGAATGAAGTTAATGTAGATGTGTTCTTCTGATATGTTAAATATATCTCACCAACCCTGTGCTGTAGCCCTATTACTGCTCTCACTGTACAGAAAGATTTACAGAGCTCAGAAGAATTATATTATTTAGATGAAACTATAACTAGCAACTGACACAATGTAAATGCCCCACTACCAATCCCTGTGTTTGTGTTTGTGTGTGTGTGTTTATTTCTCTTTCTGCATGTAAGAGTCAAGCAGAAATTTCTACAACTGTGGGAGTTTTTGTAGCTGTGTTAGTTAGTTTCTTGTCAACTTGATACAAGCTAGAGTTATACGGGAAGAGGAACTTTATTTGAGAAAACACCTCCATCAGATTGGTCTGTAGGCATGTCTGGGGTGCATTTTTTAAAATTCTTGGTTGATGTGGGATAGCCCAATCCACTGTGGCCTGTAATACCCCTGAACATGAGGTCCCGGGATATATAAGAAAAAAAGAATCAGGAAAGCAATAGAAAGGCAATTAAGCATTTTTCCATGGCCTCTGCTTCAGTTTCTGCCTCCAGGTTCCTGCTTCAGCTGCCTTTCATAATGGACTCTGTAAGGCAAATAAACTCTTCCCAAATTGATTTTGGTTGTGGTGTTTATAATAGCAATAGAGAGCAAACTAGGACAGTAGCATATTACAAGACTAAACGCAAATTAGAAAGTAGCCTTACAAAATGTATTCAGATGTATGCATGTATGCCTTCCTAAGTGTGTGTGTTTATAAGTGTTTGTGTGAATGTGTGTGCACAAGTGCATATGTGTATATTTGAGTACATTTGTATGGGTATATATGTTTATGTATGTGTATATATGTGTACATGTATGTATATGTGTGTGTGTTTGTGTGCCTGTGTGTTTCATCACCATCACTTGAATCCCTGAATTTACTTGGCATTGCTACTACCCAAAGTCAATCTGGAAATACTTTCCAAATTAATTTGAATTAATTCGGTTGACATTCAAACTTTACTTGACATTGATGATTGCAGTGGATTGAATAGGAATGCTATCAGCCTTTATTTTCCTGCTGCCTGAAGATCCTTACGTAGAACTCTCAGCTCCTTTCCAGCACCATGTCTGCCTGCTTGCCACCATGCTTCTTGCCATGTTGATATTTACTAAACATCTGAAATGATAAACCAGTCCCAATTAAATGCTTTTTCTTATAAGAGTTGCTATGGCCATGCTGTCTTTTCACAGCAATAGAACACTGAGTAAGACAATGATTAAATTAGTGATTTCATGAAGGTAAGGAACACATCTGAAAGAAGACTTTCTTTATCCAAGAAGCCCAGGACAGTGTTGGCTTGTGACAAGAGTTCATCATTTTATCCACATCTTAGAAAATCTTCTCAGATGCAGTAAAGTATTTGTGACAACATTCAGATCCTTTCTCTTATTTGTCCTGGACGTTTGTACTTAAAAGACAGACTAAAAACAGATGATCTAGAGCTGGAAGGAGAGGAGGTGAACTAGATTTGGGTCTTATTTACATGTTATAAATCTAAATGATCTTTCATTAAATTGCAAATAGAGATGCTAATGCTGGAAGCTCATGAGTGACTGTTCATTTGACATCTTACTTTACTGAGCAAATTGAGACTCGCTCCAAATTCCCATATGTGAGCATGTAATATGTATATGTTATTATGTTATTAGCATAACATTTTAAAAAGACTCGCAGTATAAACTGTCCCAATTATTCTTGTTAAACACTTTTTTTTCCTAGTGGCCCCAACAATACTTAACGAATAAACACTGGTTACACTTCTGCGTACAATGTGCATCTGCGCACGGCTTTTGCAATGTTCCTTGTTGAAATGTGAAAATCTAAAGAAAGGAGTTCAGGACTAGACCGAATACTTGCGAGTCTTTGAAGATTATCAGGCTTCTCTTCTATATTGAGTGACAGCAGCTGCCTCACACAGTTCTTTCTCACCCTCTGCCCAGGAGTGAGCACCTGAACATTTATAAATAGAAAGAGGTCACGTGACCCATCACAGCCGTCATCTGTTACATAAATATGCAGAGACCTAGAGAGGTGATGTGACTTTCCCAAGATCATGCCCTTCTACAGAGTTGAACTGAATTCAAGCTTTAGCTCTTCTTATAGCAAAAGCTCAGTATTCCTATCCACCAGAGTCCATGGATTATATAGGGGCTTTGCCTATACTATCCTTAAGTATGACTTTAGTCCACATGTGCCTTTATGTTATTACTAACACTTTCTTGTAGGTACATTACATTTTGTGTAAGGATGCATGCATGCACACAAGCGCATGCGTGCGCACATACACACATACACACGGGGGGGGGGGGCAATGTCAACAGTCTGGGAAATACTACTGAACAACTAACTGTATGTGTTCCTCATTTTTTAAAAATTTTTAAATTTTTTTATTAATTTATTCTTGTTACATCTCAATGGTTATCCCATCCCTTGTGTCCTCCCATTCTTCCCTCCCTCCCATTTTCCCCTTATTCCCCTCCCCTATGACTGTTCCTGAGGGGGATTACCTCCCCCTGTATATGCTCATAGGGTATCAAGCCTCTTCTTGGTAACCTGCTGTCCTTCCTCTGAGTGCCACCAGGTCTCTCCATCAAGGGGATGTGGTCAAATATTCCTCATTTTTAAAAATACAATGTTTTTTTCCTAATTCTTTGAGAATTCATACAATGCCATTTGGTCATATTCACCACTCAGGGCTCCATTTAAGTCTTTTAAGGTCCATCTCCCACCCCTACCCAAAATTGGGTCCTCCTTTTTTGTTTTGTTAATATCCCACTTAGTCCAATTTAAGTTGGCCACATATTCATGGGGGCGGGGCCATCTACTGGACAATGGTCAACCTACTAGGGGTCACACCCTTAAAGAAAGCTGACTATCCCTCCCTCTGTGACTATCAACTGTCTATAGTTCATTTAGGGGTGGGGCTTGTCAGTCCATTCTTTCTCCATGCTGAAATATTGACTGGCTTGATTCAGTGACTGTCTTGTGCAAGCCACCACAGCTGCAGTGATTTCATGAGTCAAGTGATCTTGTCATGTCCAGAGGACATCTCATTATTCAGTTCCTCCCCAGTGTTTATCTCTTAAGGCATTTCAACCCTCTTTTTTTGAGATGGTTCCTCAGAACTGTGAGAGTTGACAGAAATTTTATATTTATAGCTGACACATTCTTTTTTTTTGTCACAGAGTTTCTCTGTGTAGCCTTGGCTGTCCTAGACTCACTTCGTAGGCCAGGCTGGCCTTGAACTCACATTGATCTGCCTGCCTCTGCCTCCCGAGTGCTGACATTCAAGGTGTGTGAAACCACACCTGGCCTTTACTGACACATTCTTTGTGCTTTAATTAAGTCATGATTTTCTACATTATCTCCCACCTGCTGCACAAAGAAACTTCTCTTATGAGATCTGAGAAATGTACTGTGGTGTGGGTAGAAAGAAACATATTTAAAGAACAGTTTAATAGTATGTTCATTTAGCAAAATCACTGTAGTGCTATTAAAATGCCAAATTCACTGTCATTTATTTCCAGGTAGGAACACTTCTGTAAATAGCAAAAAACTAAAACAAAAAGCCCCAAAATCAAATTAAACCAAAAAAACAAAAACAAAAACAAAATCTCTTATACTTAGCTTGCTCTATCTAATTTCAAAATGGCTTCAACAATGACATCACATTCTAAGATCTTTTGTTAGCCCCTTGCCGTTGTTTATTTTTCTCATTAAATAATCCTTATAGAGGTCAAACGTTGGAGCTGCCCCAAGTCAATACAGACACAAATTTTCTCATGATTGTATCATTTGTAGCATCTCATATACTCTTCTTTCATCTTGGTCACCACAAAGATAAGTAATCACTTCAGCAGTTAATGTGTGTTGAGCTGCTGCTGTGGTTCACTACTTCACAGGGATCACTACACCAAAATTGTACAAGCAGTTCATACAATGGTTGTTGTGCATATCCATGTGTCACTGGTAAAGGAACTGGGCTGCAGATTTTGAAAAGAAAAATTGAGAGTTTTGTAATGATCGTATTGTCACCTACGTATGATGACAGAAGATGTGGAGGCTGGAAATTCCTTCTGTAATATGATCCTTAATGTTTTCCCCACATATCATACAGAATATTTTTGGGATAATTTTCATACATGCATAAAAATGAATAGGCTTCCCTTCCCATGTGAGGAAATGCAGAGTGGTTATCAGATTATATACCATTTGCTTGTAAAATGCTAACTGCTTTTTGAACTGGGCAATTACATTTATAAGAAAAAGCTAATTTTGTGCTATATTTATAAAAAAAAACTTTATCAAACTCAAATAAATGTAGGGCATATGAACTATGGCAATTAGTGTTCTTAATTCCTTACAATGCAGTCACAGCTCCTGCACTGGGCGGAGGCCGGTTCTTTTTTCAGTTGAGAAGAAGCTAGACCTTAATGCTTCATGTAGCCAAGACTTCCATCATGACTACAGAGGCTACTTATTGCCAAAATAGACATGAACATGGGTGAGAAGAGAAGAAATTATTCTAGTACTTTCTAGCCTGAAGAAGAAATGGGATAAAACCAACAGATTTAAAATGAGTTATTTATTGCTTGACATGACAGAAATATATACCAGTCCCTACCTTTTAGGGATCCCATGCTTTACCAGAATGAAGGAGAGTGCAGGGGTGACACTTCCCTAACCAGGAATGTTGGGATAAGGTAGGGGTGCAGAACACTGAGGCTCTTGCCAATTATCAAGTGCCAAGTACATATGTGAGCCCCTGGACTGTATGTTTGTTTCATATGTTGGTTATTTTCATCTCTGCATCTTAAAAAAGGCATTTTTCTCTTTATAAGTTCCTTTTTGTAAGAGTGAATGTAACCTTCTAGGTGGAGCACACAGTCTGGTCAGAAATAATTTTGCAAATGGTTTAACTTGTTTCTCAATCATATCTGTGGCAATTAATAATCACGGAGCCTACCCCTGTCATTTTACTGCAATTTTTTTTCTCCTTCTTGTATTTCTTCTTTTTTGTTGTTGTTGTTCAGTTTTCTTTTCTTTTATTTCTCCTTTGGCATTGCAACCTAGCATTGATGTAGATACAGCTGGTTATAGATTTTAAGGGGTTGAGAACAGGAAAATTTTAGCTAAATATAACTGTAGTCAAAATTGGCAGACAGCTGTGTTTAAGTGATAGCTTCAACTCTTCAGTTTTCTCCTAGACCTATGACATTTTGTATTGCTTTTTATAAAATGTGTGTGTGTGTGTGTGTGTGTGTGTGTGTGTGTGTGTGTGTGTGTGTATTTAAGAGCAACTAGCACTAGCTAAATAATAATCTGAATTGCCAATAGTACGTTGTTCTGTGTTCAGTGTTTGGTTTTGAGTGACTTTTACCTGATTATTAAAAGAAGAACAATTCATTTGTATTTGGATATTATTCGCTTTATTCTTTTCATTTAGACATGGAAATTAGTTGTCATTATTGACTATTCAAGAATTAGATGAAAAACTCCCTACGTAATTCTTCTAACGGATGAAGGTCATTTCAAATTCTCAGTTACCTTTTCTTTCCTCTGAATTGCAATCTGTGTATGAATTTTAGCAACAGGGCTTTTCTTTTGTTTTAAATGCTGTTATTTTTTTAAACTAATTTTCCCAATTTATATCACACTGTGCTTTAGAATTTAAATACTGTTCTTCCCTTCATGGACCATCAATGACACTTTATAAAGCACAGGAGAAGAATTCTGCTACAGCAATGGGATGCAATTTCACACTAAAATAAGAAACAAGTGCAGATGCCTTTTTCCTTTGCTGCCTCTTAGGATGTGCCCAGGATCATTGACCTATGCCTGACTATCTTCTGTCACCTCTCAATTTTTTTAAAGTCTAGTCTAGTTCTTGCTTTATAGACTCTCATTGTTAATGCCTCTCAAGGAACCTTTGCTCTCTGCTTTTTTTCTATTTTTAATCTTTTCCTTCACAGCTTTCCCTTTGCTTCCATAGATGGTAAGCTATAGCCTTGACCTAAATTGTAGCTTTACATATGCAGATGTTGCTAAGCGTATTTTTGTCGGATGCTGTGAAGTTAGAAAAGCCGAAAACTTAATACATGGTGTTTTATTTTAGTTTTTTTGAATATATGCATTGCTAAAGAAGAGAAAAAGAAAGCTCCAGGATGCTTGCTCAAATAAGTAAGCTTTCTTACTGTTTGAACACCTGTGTAGAAAGACAGTTCACATGACATTTTAAGCTGAACAATATAAGCTCTGTATTCCTAAAGCCATAAGGCTGTAAATACATCAGTGCATTGTTGTGTTTCCATTGAAAATGTTTTAAAATTTATTTATTGCACATATGAGGCATGTAAATGTTGCAACATACACATAGAGGTCAGAGAAAGGACAAGTTGGATAGTGGGTTCTGTCCTTTTACCACCTGAATCCTGCAGCTCAAAATGAGGGCATCAGGCTTGGAGACAGGCACCTTATTCACTGCCTCATCACACAGGCCCTTCTTCCAATTGTCTTTCTTTTTGTCGTTGTGGTCTATTCATGGAGCACAAGTCACGCTAGCTTCGCAAAGTGGATAATTCAGTTGTGTCAATGATATATGTATGCATTGCTGCTTTGCAAATCTTCAGAACTTTTTCATCTCGCAAAACGGAGGCTCCATACACACTGGATATAACCCCATTGATCCTCATTCTTCTTGCTATTTCTATAATCTCAACTCCTTGTATACCTCATCTGTATGGAAAGCTAAGTCTTTTTCATTTTATATTTTTCTTATTTCATTTAGAACACTGACCTCAGTGATCCTTACTGCAGCATACTGTAGGTTTTTTCTTTCTTTTAATAATTTATACAACATTTTAGTGTGCATTTGTATGTGAGTGTGAGTGTGTGTTTGTGTTTGAGTGTGTATATGAGTGTGTGTGTGTGTGTGTGTGTGATTTTTCTTATCCATTCTCCTGTTGAAGGCCACTTAGATTGCTTCTCTCCCTTTTCTATTCTTGACTAACACTACAAGAAACCCGGGAATTTAGATTATCTTTTTATGATACTGATTTCAATCCCCTAAAGCATATGCATAAAGCACAATTTCTCATTTTTAAATTTATTTTTATTTTATTTTTCAGAGACTTCTGTATTATGTTCATTAGAAGCTGCACTATTTCTCAGGCCCAAGGCATGGCATAGGTGTTTCACTTTCTCCACATCCTTTTTGTCAGTTGTCTTTTTTTCAGTGACACACCAAAATAATACATTTTATATGTATGGTGTGATATTTTAATACATCTTTGCTTTGTGAATGTTCACATCGAAAGTTCAAACTGAGATATGTCTGTGCCAACCACGTTCTTAAATAGTTACTGCTTGTTTGTGGCGATGAATTAGACACCTTTTCTTCTAGTCTTTCTAAATTCCACATTACTATTATCTGCAGTAACCTATCTGGCTAAAGGATAGTCAGAATTATTTTACTACCTACTGCAATTTATGGCTCATATAATTTTATAATTCTTCTTAGTCCATGTTCTATTTAGCCTCTGGGATCCAGCTTCTGGTGTTTACAGAAGGGGAAATCATGACAAATGTATGTGTCTTTTGGGGGTGTAGCTTAACTTCCATAATGTTATGACCACTGGTTTCAACCATGTTGCTATAGATGACAGGATTTCATTCTCTTTATGGCTGAATAGAGTTTAATCATGTCTTAGACATGTGAGGCACACGTGCTTTGTTTTGTCAGACACCCCCCCCCCCACACACTGTAATTTGTTTTCATTATTTCATCATCTATGGTTGCCTCTTTTCTCCTTGTTCTTTTGAAGAATAAAGCCAATCCAGCAAACATGGTGGCTTCCCTCATGGGCCAGAGATATAGATATGCGAATAGGCCAATAGAGCAAAAGATGATCTCACAAATGCATGAAAGAGAAACCTCATAAGCACCAGGATTGGGACAAAGAACACAAGATAAAAGAGAAGGCACTTTATTGACTCTGAGGGCCACAGACAGACTTTTATGAAAAGAAGACTTGATGTCTGAAAGACCTATATGAATGGGAAAGTCTAGGCATTCATTAAAAAAAGTTACGGAAGCTGATAGAGGCTAAATCATGGCCCAAAGAGTTGATACAGGAGGACACATAAGACACAAAGACAGTGAGATTGTAGAAGGAGGCAGTGAAGTAAAAGGGAGTGGAGATTACATTACA
Organism: Acomys russatus; assembly: GCF_903995435.1. Taxonomy (NCBI): domain Eukaryota; kingdom Metazoa; phylum Chordata; class Mammalia; order Rodentia; family Muridae; genus Acomys; species Acomys russatus. The sequence goes on from NC_067147.1 coordinate 15,492,757, forward strand.
ACAATGAGAGCATTTGTTAGAATTTTATGTGGAATAGGGAAATAAATATTCATTTTAGAAAAAAATTTGTTTTTATAACAACGAATTATTGGATCGTTAAGTAGAGGAAGAAGTGGCCAGAGGGATGGCATATCAAGCTTCTGGGAGCAGAGTCCAGTGCAGACAAGGCTGGCAGAAGTGTTATAGAGGGAGGAGAAGGAAAGGTAGTTTTGAGATTTAAGAATGAGATTAAATCATAGATGGAGAAAACAAGATATTCCATGAAAAACCAAGTTTGCACAGTACGTAGCTACACATACAGCACTACAGAAGATGCTAGAAGAAAAATTTCTACTCAAGGAGACTAACTACACCCAGGAAAAAACAGAAACTAACAACCACTGGTCATTAATATCTCTCAACATCAATGGCCTCAACTCCCCAATAAAAAAGACACAGGCTAAAGAATGGATGCAAAATCAGGACCCATCATTCTGCTGCATACAAGAAATATACTTCAGCAATAAAGATAAACATTACCTCAGAGTAAAGAGCTGGAAAAGGATCAAGCAAATGAACCCAAGAAGCAAGCTGGAGTAGCCACTATATTATCTATTAAAATAGGCTTTCAACCAAAAACTAATGGAAAGAGATAGGGAAGGACACTTCATACCCATCAAAGGAAAAAATACACCAAGAGGACATCTCAATCCTGAACATCTATGCCCTAAATGCAGGAGCACTCACATTCATAAAGAAACATTACTAAAGCTTAAATCACACATCAAACCCCACACGTTAATAATAGTGGGAGACTTCAACAACCAACTCTCACCAATAGATAGATCATTGAGACATAAACTAAACGGAGAAATAATGAAACTAATAGACCTCATTAACCAAATGGACCTAACAGATACCTATAGAACTTTTCACCCAGTCACAAAGGAATATATGTTCTTCTCAGCAGGGGAGGGAGGGTGGGACTGGGAAGCAAAGAGGGAGGGGACTATAGTTGGTATGTAAAGTGGACAAGTTAAAAAGAAAAGAATGAGATTAAAAAGAAGAAAAGAAAACAAGTGAATAGTGGGAGGTAAGGGGAGAAGCCACCTACTTTCAGCCTAAACCTGTTTCTATACCCACAAACAAGATAGCATTCTTACTTGCTGCAGCAGGGTAGCTCTAGATGAAAAGTGGGTTTGGAAGTGAAATGATAAATTAAATGTGCTGGGCTTTAAATTCCTTTAGGGTATTCTATCTGGACACTGGAAAGAACTGTTTGGATATACCTGTCTAGACTCGGAAGACCAATGATGATGATCCTGGAGTCATAGGTCATCCAAGGACCTTTGCATTAGGAGTTAATGGGGAGATTGCTAAGGCAAAGCACACACACACTGAGATGCTACTATGAGAATTATAAATATACAGTTCAGGCAGAGGATACTTAGAATCAGCCAAGGGTTAAGAACTGATTTCTTCTTCTTTCCTCCTCCTCCCCCCCTCCTCCTCCTCCCTTCCTCTTCCTCTTACCTAACAGTCTGTGTCCTTCAGAGCTCTAGAAGTCCAGGTCATGCTTGCTTCCCACATGATAAGAGGTTTAGGAAGTCTATGCCATATTGTTTTGTGGATTATAGGAAATAGTTCTCAAGGTTGACTGGAAAAATGAGTCTCTCAATCATTGATTTAGAATTCAGCAAGGCACTTTTATATTCTATTTTTCTGAAACTTTCACTGGCATTGTAATTTTAAAAATTCTTTATTTTATTTCCTGAGATTTTAATATATTTACACAATTTGTTCCTTTTGCTTCTTCCCTCCAGCAATTCTCATTGTTCTCTTTCAAATTCATGGTCACTTTTTTCATGAATTTGTTGTATGTGTACATATATGTATTTGTAAATTCATAGGTGTTTCTAAATATATAAATGCAATCTGGTCAGTATGTAGAATGCATACGCACATTATGGCTTTTTAATCATGAATCACCTATTTTATGTTAATGCAATGTACCTACTGGATACTTTCTGAATATCCTGTATTTAGTATTTATTTTGTCCGTGTTTTCCTTTTTACAGAAAATAAGTTAAAGTTTAAATTCAACATGTGAGACACAAATTTATTAATCCTTTTTCTTGTTATTTTCTCCCCAGGTGTTAGTATTTTGACTAAAAAATAAGTATTATTTAAACCAAAAGAAGAGATGTGGTATAAACTATAGTAAAAAATCTTTTTAGAATTCATCAAATAAATCAGCTCTCATCCAGTCAACTAATAGTCTTGAGCAAGGTTCAAATAAAAACTAAAGAGTAAATTTTATTTATTCGAAAAACCATATATAAAATGTGAACATTGTCATTCAGATTTTCTCTTCTCCCTAAGCAAATTTCTATATTTCTGATTCTAGTCTTTTAAAGTGGTACCCCCACAGAGTTATAATAAAACTGGTATGTTGTTTGAAGACATATCAGTAGCACATTTTTTTTTTTTTTTATCATAAGGTTTTCAAATAAAGGTAATTAAAACAACTTTAAGAATAAAACCCAAATTTCCCTTGCGGTCTCACTTCTGCCCTCTGAGTGGACTTACCTTGATTCTCCTTGTGTCTCCTAACCCCAATTACAGTTCATTAAGACAATTGCCTATGAAAACTGCCTCCTGGAATTGTTATAACTCTCCTTGAAAGGCTTTCTGTAGCTCAAGTAAATGCTTTGTGTTATTGCCTAGCTTTTTGCCATCTGTGCAATCGTCTTGACATAGGCTGACAGACAGAGGAGAAATTCAAGGCCATAGAGTCCTGAAAGAAGTTAATAGAAACAAACCTTTCTTCAGTGATGTGGGATAGACCCAATGATGACTCAGAATCTGACTTCTATTTTAATTTTAGAAATTTCTCCAGTTGTTAATACTATCTAATAACTATTGTCTGATAAAACACTCAGGAAACCCATAGCTACAAGCAAATGCATTTCATAGATTGAATGTGAAAACTAACAGTCACCTCTGAAAAACCACATTGAAGTGAATGTCAGGAAGCTGGTGCTAAAGTCTCATATTAATCTAAGTGGGCATATGAGAAAGCTTACATTTTACTGCCATGACAGCTTGGATGCCCAAGCGCCAATTTTTCTGCATTTGCTTGAATTCTTTCTCATAATATGATCTTTATACATATTAATTATTTTGGCACTGTACCCCTGCAGTGAGTGCTATTTTAAACCTGTAGATGAACTATATAAATCCCAACACTTAGGAAATTGAAGCCAAAATGGAGTATTTGAGGAGTTCCAGGCCAGTCTACTTTGCCTTACAGATCTAATTTCAAAGAATAATATCAGTTATATAAAACAGGACCAAGACTAGCCTCTTCTACAAAATGTGGCTGATTTTTAAAAAAGGTAATAGTCATGTGAGAATTAGCATATGCTAAATGGAAAGTCTATCTAAAATTTATTACTAATTATTATTAATGATGTTGGTACATATGGGAATTAGCCTATGGTGATAAAAAGACTATGTAGAATTGTTGACTTTAAATTCATTTAAATTTTTTAAATGAAAGCATAAATAGCAGGCATATGTGCTTAAGAGATTGTTTGTATAACAATAAATTAAGAGTCTGCATGGTGCTTTATGAACATTAGCAGTGCTGAACATTAGCAATTCAACGAACTCTTTGAATAAGTGCAAGGTTCATTATTAAAGCTGCAGCTTGTGATGCTTAGAATAAAGGACAAGGTGGTGAGTTCCTCTGTGTCCTTACTTTACCCCATTGAGAAGCCACTGCATGAATGCTCTTGTGAGCTCAAAGGCCAGGAAAGTCACCATGACCCATTTGTTCTGGGATGTGTACACCAGCTGGTGCATGATTTAATATGAGGCATCACAGTTATACAATTTCTGAGGATCAAAAAACAAAAAACAAAACAAAACAAAACAAAAGTCCTGCATGGGAGCAATTCTATAGCAACCATTGAAAACACAACTTCAGACTAATTTTGCTTTTATATTCCCAGATTTGGGCCACAAAAATAAGAACAATTGCTTCACAACAATGCTTAAAGACAAACCCTAAAGAGGATTTAGAGTACATTTCAATACAAGTCCAGTTTTCTGAGCCATGACCATCACTTGCACATAAGATCTTACATGGAAGTTCGTATGCAGGAAGGATGACAGACAGCCTGCAGAGAAGTTTCTCTTTCCATACTCAATTCTGCTAGAAACTGTCTTCTTCCTTGTTCTCAGTCTATGTTAGATCTTTCTCCCAGACTCGTAACTGGCAGGTATGACACAGACAACCCTCCTATCTAGATGCCACACAGTTATTGAGAAATGTCAGTGCAGAAAACCAAACTGTGATTTATATTTACGAACCAAGCAGGGATGATGATGTGAATATAGTTTAGTTAAGTGACTAATGCAGTCCACACAGGTGGACATCTTGTGAGCTAGAAGCAGGCCATTACTGATGATAAAATTGGAGATCCAGTTGTAATAGAACAACTTAATCTTTCTTTCATGTAATCTTATTCTAGAATGTATTCTTGAATATGTCTGTTCTAACGTATCTTTGCCTCTTTCGTGAGATAAACAGGAGTTCATGCCACTAAAACAACAGCACAATCATTCTTATTAGAGGAAGATGCCGTATTTCTTTCATATGCAGAATTTAAATAAAAATATACACGTAAAGTATGAAAGGAGAGGTGGAACTCTTTTTTTTAAAAATATAGTTTATATTTATTTTTAACTCATGCTTAAAACATTCTCTTTCTTAGGTCATAAAGATACTCTCTTATATATTCGTCTTTTTTCTTGTGTGAGTGCATTTTTATTTATTTTTTATTAATGAAAGTATTGTTTTTTACATATAGATTTATATTATTACACATATATACAATAAACTACCTATAGCAAGAAGAACCATGACACAATCAGGAATTATATAAATGTTAACATTCTTAGTATTTTGACTATTTGTATTTCACAGCCTTGAAGAAAACATCTTTCTTATCTTGGTGCATCTAAAATTCTGAATATAAATCAATCTCCATCACATCTTGTCATTATCAACTTAAAACATCTATCTAGACCTAAAAACATCTTAGCCCCTAAGCAACTAAACTTCATTGTAAAACTAAGCTACCTGGTCTTCAACTCCATCAGAGACTTGAGAAGGAATAAACTTGATTACCTGAGTATGACGGGAGTACAGGGTAGTAAGTTTCCAAATTAGATTACAGAGACAGTTTTCAACCCAAGAAGTCACCCAAAACTCTCTATAATGTTGGAGCATCTTCTTCAGTCTTCTGGCCCAATATATCTGACAGACATATTTGTGAGGCAGGAACTATTGAGGACTTGCTTACCCTGTTTTGGCAGCATTTGGCCATTGAATCTGCCTGCATTCAAACTTCCAAACTTGCCCTTTTTTAGGCAGAATTCTGTGTTTCTGAAACAAGAACATTTTGCCCAGTGGCATCTTTGCTGTATTTAAAGTCATCTCCACGGGAGGTTCTTGGATGTTCATCATCCTCTTTGAGGTAGGCTGCATGTTGCCAGGAGTTAACCTGTCTCACTGTCAGTGAATCCTTAAAATAATAAAAACATGCATGTCTCTGAGGTTTTGAAGACATTATCTAACCATTCTTCCTTACCTTTCTATAGAATCATACCTATCTGCTGCACCTGAGATGTATATTCTTGTGATAAAAGTAGACTAGAAATTGACATGACCATGATTTGATCAACTAATGAATAACTTGTATAACTTATTTAGCCTCAACAGCCTGCAGTAGCACTTTCAAAGTATTGGAGGTGGACTTTGTATTATAGTTGAGTTCTATGTATACAATACTTCATATTATAGTGGATATATATATATATATATATATATATATATATATATATATATATATATATATAGTGTGTGAAGAATAATCTTATGTTTGAATTGTATACCACTGTATTTAGAGTTAAACTTATTTTGCATCTACATACAAAATTCTATACCAGTAAATTAAAAAAATCTTGTGACTGACAATTGAGGCATTAAGTTGAGGAGTAGATTCACTAATCTACTTTTTGTTTTATTTTCCCTGTATATTTTTTATATTATCCCTTCTTTCTTTTCAATCCCTATCTTCAAACCTAAGAATGTAAGGTAAAGGAAAAGAGAGACATTGCTGAGTCTAACCTTGTTATTTCTCTAGATAAGACCAATAACAACCTGTAACCAACTCCCATTGATAATAACCCTCGATAGCCCAAGAAAGCAACCAAAAACCTTCCCGACTCCCATTAAAAGAAATGGTGCATCATTTCTTAAGCTTTCTTCTGGCTGATTTTTGATGAATAATACCATTGTAGGGGCCCAAATAAAATTGGGGAAATGGTTAAACCAGCTAAGAATAGCATTTGTGGTCCAGTTTCTAAATGTTGAGAAATTCTAGGCTTAACTAGAATCCTGTGTGGGACAGTCTGAAATGCTAGACCAATTGGGACTGAAAGCTTTCTTTGAAAGTGTCTTGGGAGCTGTCTTGTTCTGATGAGGAACAACACTTCAAGCACTTGGTGCTGGAACATGAAGGATACAGGATGCCAGTGTCTAGCATGCTGAGAGGAATGTGTCCTGTCAAGTCTGGTCCAATGTCAGTGTCCAGTTCTTTTGTTCTGAAAGTATATAATTTCTCATATGCATTTTACAGTCCTAAAATTATACATTTATAAAGTGTGTGTGGCGCACAGAACAATTAAGGCTGGTTTTTTGTTTTGTTTTGTATGAGCAGAAAAAAAGACACCTGTAAATGTTCATTCATGCCATATGAAGAATGGCATCTAATAGTAATTCATAGGGGTTCTGTAACCAACAAGGAGCATTGTCTATGCCTAGACATTCATGTCTCAGCTATTCTCAGAGCTATTCCCATATAGTGTGATTAGTAATATAAGTTACCTGCTTTTTCTGCAGTTGAGATGGAACTTTTTGGAGGGTGTAATGGAAGAAGTACCAGGAGGGAGAGAGACCAAGAAGATGTAGATAATGGGAGGCAAATGTGAGGTAACTACATAGTACAGATGCATTGCATGGTAGCAATGAAACTTAGGACTTAAGACAATGAATGAGCCAGGAGTTGGTAGCACACACCTTTAATCCCAGCACTTGGGAGGCAGAGGCAGGCAGATCGCTGTGAGTTCGAGGCCAGCCTGGTCTACAAAGTGAGTCTAGGACAGCCAAGGGTACACAGAGAAGCCCTGTCTTGAAAAACCAAAGGAAAAAAAAAAGACAATGAATGTATGCTAGGTAAAACTTAGAAAACACTAAAAACGAATGACCTAAGATGGCATTATATAAGCCTATTAGTCTTCATGCATGGGTGGGCATTACTTAGCTACTCTTCTGTTGCTTTGATAAAACGCCATGACCAAGACAACCTATAAAAGGGTTTATTTGGGTTTGTGGTTTCACAGAGATATGAATCCATCATGGTGGGGAGGCATGGTCGCAAGTGACAGGCATGACATTAAGAATAGGACACTGATAGCTCATATCTTGAAATACAAGCTAGAAGAAGAAACTGAACTGAACATGGTGTGAGGCTTCTAATTCTCAGGAGCCACCTCCAGTAATGCACTTCCTCTAGGAAGGCTACACCTCCTAAACGTCCCCAAGCAGTGTCGCTAACTGGGATAAGTTCAAATTCTAGACCATATTGGGATATTTCTCATTCAAATAACCACAGTGACTCACACTGGGTTGCTTAAGGAACAGACTTATTTTCTTATGTCTTTACAGGGCTGGTTTCTGAAGGGGTCTCTCTTCCTGCTCTGTAGATGGCTGCCTTCTTGCTATGTCACCATGCAACCCTTACTCTGAGCGCATGCTTTGCATCACTTCCTTATAAGGGCATGCATCATCAACACATTTCTTCCATTCCTTATAAAGAAGCCAGTTGTAAGGACCTTTGGGCCCCATCATATAACTTCATTTACTTTTAGCTATGTACTTAATGCTGTCCCTAAATATAGTCATAATGAGAGTTAGGACTGTAGCAAAGGTGTTTTGGAGAAAAACATTCACTTTTATTAAAGAAGATTCAAGGTGTAATGTAATTCATGTAAAAGAAAGCCAAGGAGTAAAAGAAATCTGAAAGGAAATTATCTTCATGGAATATTGTTCATTCATGCTATTTTTTCTTAGGAGCTAATATAAAGGATGATATGATTAAGTAGTATTATTTTAAAAGCATTACTCTGTTTTATCATCTAATTTATCTTTATTACTGGTATAAGTTTAAGATTCAATTTGTTCAGGCACAGAAAAAAACTATGGCAGAATTTTATTCAGATATGACTTTAAAAAAAAATAGAAATACATAGGGATAGAAAGTCCAATAAGTCAGCAGCAGGACTGTGAGAAGGAAAAGCAGACCCAAGTGCCAGTGTCCAAAGTAGCAAGTTCTGAATAAATACGTAGAAAATATTGTAGCTGGCAAAGATCATAAGGGCTTTCTCTTCACTCAATTGATTATTTATTTTTTATTATAATTTATTCAAATTACACCCCAATTGTTATCCCCTCACTTGTACCTTCCTGTACCCATTGCCACACTCCTTTGCTCTTTCATGCTATTCTTCTCCCCTAGACCTCTGACAGGAGGGGACCTCCTCCCGCACCACAGCCTATCAGGTCTCATCTGGATAGCCTGCTTCCCCTTCCTCTGTGTGCCTGTTTGGCTTTGCCACCAAGGGGAAGTGATCAAACTGGGGGCACCAGAGTTCATGTCAGAGGTGGTCCCTGCTTTCCCCACAACCACACATTTGACAGTTGGGCCAATATCCAGAGTATTAAAACAAAAACTCAAAAATCAGAGTCAAATAATAGGCTATGAATAGAATCTCAGAAAATATGTAAAAATTGCTATGAAATATCTAAAAAGTGTTCATCCTTAGCAATGGAAGAATTGCAACTTAAATAACTTGAGATTTTATATCGCCTCAGTCAGAATGTCAGGTAACAGACAGAACCAGGAGATCTTTTGTACTGAATGAGGTAACCCAGATGCAGAAAGACAAATGCTTCATGTCTCTGTCAGCTGCAGTTCCTGGCTCTGTAGTGTCACGTGCCAGTTTTATAACCTGGAGAAACCAAAGAAACTCGGGGACCAAAAGGGCACCATGGAGGAAGAGAGAAGGAGCCATAGAGACTGGAATAGCAGGACACTCATGGGGCGAAGGGGTAGATAGGGAAAACTGGGGATTTCTCTGGGAGCTGTAAGGGGATCAGCACAGAAGGAGTAGGAGGGAGGTGGGGAAAAAAATCACAGTAAAGATGTTTGGAAAAGCCACATGGAATCGTACTATTTGTTAGCTATCCCAAACTAGACATGTTGCATGTAATTGTATATATATACATGTAGATGTATGGTATAAATGAAGTTAAGCCACTTGGGCAGACTATGCTCCTGAATAGCTTTGGACTGTTTAATAAAAACTCTATTACCACTCCAAAAAAAAAAAAAAAAAAAAAAAGACAATAAAATATGTAACATAGAATGTGAGGCTAGAGGTAATGATTCAAAACTTTTCGCAGTGAGATGTTGAGTATGTTAGTGTGTCACCATGATCATGATTTTACTGTGAGTGTGGGTGTGTCGTATGCATGTATATGCACATGTGTTTTGTGGTGTACTCACTCCTGCTGAGGTAGATGCTAGCTGTTTTTGTCTACCCATTTTCCACTATACTTTTTGAGACAATGTTTCTGACAGAATCTGGATTTTATAATTTATTTATTTTTTTGCTAGATGGGCTACCACTATCTATCTAGAGCTCTTCAGGCTGGGACTCTAGACGTATGTAACCACTTTAGAATTACATAGTAACTCTGGGTCTAAAATGTCTTCCAGCTTGCACAGCAAGCACTGCATACTAAGCTATCATGCCAGTGCGCTACATGTCAGCCTTAAAATATTGTCTTGTGTAATATAAATAGGAGCAAAGAAGCATATTTAAAAATAAAAACACAATATCTGCTTAATAATACCAGGCATTTTGTGTTATATCAACTTTCTATCTCTTACATATCAGCATTAGAATATATCAAACACAAAATCATACTGTCAAGCATAAAGGTTGTGAACAGTTATTTTTTTTTCAAGAAATAATAAGGTAACTACAATTCTTCCCACTTGTTGCAATAATAGTATCTTGCAGTGTAGGCATTTAGGTGGAAAGAAAGGGATGTGAGAGCCAGATACACACTAAAAGTGTCACTTATTTCCTATCCTAAAACTTCCAGTTTTCATGCTCCAGCTAATTCTTTCCCCATCATATATACTTGATATTTTGTGAAGAATAAGTACAGGAATTCAGTGTAAAAGAAAACCGAATCCCCCGAGTGGAACTGCATTGGTACCAGCCTGAGTCATTTGTCCTCCACCAGCTAAGACCGAGAAGGCACAAACACTATAATGCTGCCGTGGAGCTGGCATGCTCATGATGCAGGGGAGATGTCAAATTATTCACAGTACAAGAAGCGATGGTGTTCCTGTAACACATTTTCAGAGCTGGCCCACTTGTATGAGAAGTTCTTGAGATTGATGATAAATCAAAGAATATACTGATATTAAATATCTACATCTATTGTAAATAATATATAGACAAGATATTAAAACTACATAAGAATTTTTCAATAGTCTTTCAAAGAAATTTTCCTTTCTAGGTTGAAGGAGAGATAAACCTGTCTTTTTGGATCCCAAGTGCGGGATTGGAACGGTCTTGTAAGAGAACAGGTGAGGTTAATCCACTAGAAGACCGGCCACCTCGTGTGGGAGCTTGATTGTTGCCAGCTGAAAAGATCCCGTGAACAGACTCTGGGAGGAGATATATAAATAAGCCCAGAACTGGAGGTGGGGCTTTTTGGAGACGTGGGATAGTTTTGGCTGTTTATCGCTGTACTTTGAGATGCTCCTAGAAAGAACCGCTCTAGGGAAGGCTTCGGGGCTCCGGCTCCTGCTGAGGTTCTGGGTTCTGGTTACTCTAGGTTCTAGCAGAAGAAATCCTGCAGATTGTGCCAGGAGAATCGTTCCTCGAAACTGATATCCTTATGGTTTTGTTATTGTGTCCATTAATCCTCATTTCCTATTGTTTTGGTTAGTTGGGTTATAAGTGACGTATGCTCGGTCACTAAGTTGTTATAAAATATATTGGTTAAGAAAATTGAACAGGGGGGAGATCCAAGATGGCGGCGAGCAGTGTGGACCGCGTTTGGAGGCTCCAGTGAACAATTCAGGGAATTGCACAGATTTCTGAGCCAGGAACACCGAGGTCCGAACATCACGGCAGCGGGAGTGCTCCACGGTTCGGAGGGACCAGGGTGCGGAGGACCTGCGTGCCCCTGCACACGGGAGGAGTGTGGTTTTTCTCTGATCGGAGCGGCAGCGGCAGAGTCAGCAGCACCAGCGGCACCAGCAGCGGCGGCTGAGGTTTGCAGCTCATAGCCTTCCGGTGGAGGCGATTGGTGTGGTGGCTGGTGGGAATTGCTGCGGGAGAGGGGACTCGGGGCAGGATTTGGGTCGCGTGGAGCCTTTGGACCCAGACTGGACTCGGCGGACAGTTCAGCCCCAGAGTCCCGGGTATTGGCCCGGCCCAGCAAACAATTCTGCCTGAGGCACTAACGCAGCGTGGCCATAGCTCCCCTGCTGTGGCGCAGGCTCAGTTGAGCACGCTGCTCCACACTAGGCACCACCTCAGCTCAGCGGCAGCTCCCCTGCGGTGACAGTCTGGCCGGAGCACTTGGTTTCACCACAGGCGCTAACTCAGAGCAGCTGCAGTTCTCCTGCTGTGGCACAGGCTTGGTGACATGCTCGGTTCTATCCTAGGCACCACCTCAGCTCAGCGGCAGCTCCCCTGCGGTGACACAGTCCGGGCGGAGCACTTGTTCCACCACAGGCGCTAACTCAGAGCAGCCGCAGTTCTCCTGCTGTGGCGCAGGCTTGGTGATGTGCTCGGTTCCATCCTAGGCACCACCTCAGCTCAGCGGCAGCTCCCCTGTGGTGACACAGTCCGGGCGGAGCACTTGTTCCACCACTGGCGCTAACTCAGAGCAGCCGCAGTTCTCCTGCTGTGGCGCAGGCTTGGTGACGTGCTCGGTTCCATCCTAGGCACCACCTCAGCTCAGCGGCAGCTCCCCTGCGGTGACACAGTCTGGGCGGAGCACTTGTTCCACCACTGGTGCTAACTCAGAGCAGCTGCAGTTCTCCTGCTGTGGCGCAGGCTTGGTGACGTGCTCGGTTCCATCCTAGGCACCACCTCAGCTCAGCGGCAGCTTCCCTGCGGTGACACAGTCCGGGCGGAGCACTTGTTCCACCACTGGCGCTAACTCAGAGCAGCCGCAGTTCTCCTGCTGTGGCGCAGGCTTGGTGATGTGCTCGGTTCCATCCTAGGCACCACCTCAGCTCAGCGGCAGCTCCCCTGGGGTGACACAGTCCGGGCGGAGCACTTGTTCCACCACTGGCGCTAACTCAGAGCAGCCGCAGTTCTCCTGCTGTGGCACAGGCTGGACAGAGCTCTCGGTTCCACCAGCTCTAAGACTCTGGTTGGACACAGTGTGCAGTTTGAATCCAGAATTCCTGGCTGAGATTGGTGGTCAGTTCGGGCCCTGAGTCAATAACTGACCACAGCACGCACTTTGGGCCAAAAGGCCCTAGTGGAGCTTGGTGCGTAGTCCCAGCCCAAAAATTCTGGCTGGACCCTGTGTGCATTTTGGGCCCAAAATCCCTAGCTGAGCTTGGCAGACGGTTCAGGCCCTGAGAATCTAGCTGAGTTCTGCCCGTGGTTCGGTCCCAGTGCTCCTGGCTGGACTTGGCAGGGAACACAGAAGGCTGTGGATACCTTGGCCTGACCCAACGCTCATTCAGAGACCCAGAACAATTGCAGGATCCACAGCAGAGGGGGACTGAGGATCACTGGCTGTGAGAGACCAGAACAACAGGGCTAACCTCCTAACATCCACACCAGTGAAGCTTTGAGCTCGCAGCCTAGGGAAAATCGTAAGAAACAAGTGAATCTATCGTCAGACACCCTCCATTCAACTCTGGAAGCTACCCAACAAAAACAAAGACGGCAAGATGTCTAAAGGACAACGAAAAAGCATACGCAAAAAACCCCAAAACAACATGGCGTCTCCAGTTTCCAGCTATCCCAAAGAAAACCACCCAGAGAACTCAAATACAACGGAAATACAAGAAAATGACCTCAAATCCTTAGTAATGAGGATGATAATGGAGGAAACAAATAAAATTCGTAATCAAATGCAGGAAGACGCAGACAAACAGGTGAGAGACATAAAGAAGCACATAGAGTGGAACTGGAAAAATTGCAGGAAAATGCAAACAACCAGATGAAAGAAATAACTAAACGGTTCAAGCTCTGAAGACCTATAAAGAGGCAATGGAAGAAACTCAGGAATATACAAAAAATCAGATGAAAGAAATCAAAAAATCAGTTCAAGATCTGAAAATGAAAATGGATTCAATGATAAACACACAGACAGAAGAAAAACGAGAACGTGAGACCTCAGAGAAGAAGGCGAACAACACAGAGGTGAGCTTTTCTAACAGAATCCAAGAGATGGAAGAACGAATCTCAGGGCTAGAAGATACAATCACAGATATTGAATCAACCATTAAAGAAAATGCCAAATCTGGAAAACTCCTGACACAAACATCCAAGAAATTAAGGACACCATGAAAAGAAGAAATCTGAGGATAATAGGCATTGAAGAAAGAGAAGACATCAGACTCCAGGGCCCAGAAACTATTCTCAACAAAATCATAGAAGAAAATTTCCCCAATCTAAAGAAAGAGATGCCTATAAACATACAAGAGGCCTACAGAACACCAAATAGAATTGACCAGAAAAGAAAAAACTGCCCGCCACATAATAATCAAAACACAAAACATGCAAAACAAAGAAAAAATATTAAAAGCTGCAAGGGAAAAGGGCCAAATAACATTTAATGGTAACCTATCAGAATTACACCTGACTTCTCAGCAGAGACCATAAAAGCCAGAAGGGCCTGGACAGAGATCCTGCAAACCCTAAGAGACCACAGATGCCAGGCCAGACTACTTTACCCAGCAAAATTATCAATAACCATTGATGGAGAAAACAAAATATTCCATGACAAAAACAAATTCAAACAGTACCTATCCACAAACCCAGCTTTACAGAAGGTACTAGAAGGAAAACTCCATCCCAAAGGGTCAAGCTACAACCAAAACTACCCAGGAAATAGATAACTATCCCATGGCAAAAACACAACTACACAAACGCTCGACTGGAAACAACATCAAAATTAAGACTCTTAACAGTCACTGGTCATTAATATCTCTCAACATCAATGGCCTCAATTCTCCAATAAAAAGACACAGACTAACTGAATGGGTACATAAACAGACCCAACATTCTTCTGCATCCAAGAAACACATCTCACCCAAAATGAAAGGCATTACCTCAGGGTAAAAGTTGGAAAAAAATATTCCAAGCAAATGGTCACAAGAAGCAAGCAGGTGTAGCCATTTTAGTATCGAACAAAATAGACGTTCAACCAAAATTAATCAAAAGGGATGAGGAAGGACACTTCATACTCATCAAAGGTAAAGTCAACCAAGATGACATCACAATTCTGAACATCTATGCTCCCAATACAAGGGCACCCACATATGTAAAAGATCTCCTAAAAGCTTAAACCACACATCGATCCCCACACAATAATAGTGGGAGACTTCAACACCCCACTCTCACTGAAGGATAAGTCATTGAAACAGAAACTAAGCCGAGAAATAACATCATTAACCAATGCCATGGGTCAAATGGATCTAACAGATATCTATAGAACCTTTCAACCCAAACAAGAAGAATACACCTTCTTCTCTGCACCCCATTGAACCTTCTCCAAAATTGATCACATCGTAGGTCACAAAGCAAGCCTCAATAGATACAAGAGGATTGAAATAATACCTTGTATCCTATCAGATCACCATGCTCTTAGGCTGCAATTCAACAACAACAGAAATAACAAAAGCCTACACGTTTGTGGAAACTAAACAACTCTCTGCTAAATGACCACCTGGGTCGGGAAGAAATAAAGAAAGAAATCAAGGAGTTTCTGAAATTCAATGAAAATGAAGAAACACATACCCAAATTTGTGGGATCCATTGAAAGCAGTGCTAAGAGGAAAATTCATAGCACTAAGTGCCTTAAAAAGAAATTGGAAACATCGCACATAAGCATCTTAACAACACAACTGGAAGCCCTAGAAAAAAAAAGAAGCAGAAACACCCAAGGAAGGATAGACGCTGGAAATAATCAAACTCAGGGCTGAAATTAACAAATTGAAACTAAGAAAACAGTGCCAAAGAATCAACAAGAACCAAAAGCTGGTTCTTTTCGAAAATCAACAAGATAGATCAGACCATTGCCCAAACTAACTAAAAGGCAGAGAGACAGTATGAAATCAACAAAATCAGAATGAAAAGGAGACATAACAACAGACACTGACGAAATTCAAAGAATCATAGATCCTACTTTGAAATGCATATATCCACAAAATTTGAAAATCTAAGGGAAATGGACGATTTTCTTGAGCAATTTCACTTGCCAAAGTTGAATGAAGAACAGATAAACAAGCTAAATAGTCCCATTTCCCCGACAGAAATAAGAAGCAAGTCATCGATGGTCTCCCAACCAAAAAAGCCCAGGGCCGATGGTTTTTAGTGCAGAATTCTACCAGACCTTTAAGGGCGAGCTAATACCGATACTCTTCAAGCTACTCCAAAAGATAGAAATGGATGGAAATTACCAAATTCATTCTATGAGGCCATAGTCTCATTGATACCTAAACCTCACAAAGACTCAACAAAGAACGAGATTCAGACCAATTTCTCTTATGAACATAGATGCAAAATACTAAATAAAAATACTTGCAAAACGAATACAGGAGCACAATCAAAGATATCATTCATCATGACCAAGTAGGCTTTCATTCCAGGCATGCAGAGGGATGGTTAATATACGGAAAATCCATCAATGTAATCCACCATATAAACAAACTGAAAATAACAAACCACATGATCATCTCCTTGGATGCAGAGAAAGCATTTGATAAATTCAACAACCCATTCATGTTTAAAGTTTTAGAGCGATCGGGGATACAAGGCACTTTCCTCAACATAATAAAAGGCTATATACACGAGCCCATAGCCAAAATCAAAGTAATGGGTGAGATACTCAAGGAAATTCCTCTCAAATCGGGAACAAGGCAAGGCTGCCCACTCTCCATATCTCAATATAGTACTCGAAGTTCTAGCCAGAGCAATAAGACAACAAAAGGAGATCAAGGGTATCCAAATGGGAAAGGAGGAAGTCAAATTATCCCTCTTTGCAGATGATATGATAGTGTACATAAGTGACCCTCAAAACTCCACCAGAGAACTCCTAAAGCTGATAAACACCTTCAGCAAATTGGCTGGATACAAAATTAACTCAAAAAAGTCTGTAGCCTTCCTATACAATGACAAGCTTGCAGAGGAAGAAATTAGGAAAACCACACCCTTCACATTAGCCACAAGCAATAAAATATCTAGGAGTTACCCTAACTAAGCAAGTGAAGGACTTGTTTGAAAAAAATTTCAAAACTCTGAAGAAAGAGATTGAAGATGACCTGAGAAGATGGCGTGATCTTCCTTGCTCATGGATCGGGAGAATTAACATAGTAAAATGGCCATCCTACCAAAAGCAATCTACAGATTCAATGCAATCCCTATCAAAATAACTACACAATTTTTTAAAGACATTGAAAGTTCAATTCTGAACTTCATATGGAAAAACAAAAAACCCAGAATAGCTAAAAAATCTTGTACAATAAAAGATGCTCCGGAGGAATCTCCATACCTGATCTCAAACTGTACTATAAAGCAATAGTACTTAAAACAGCATGGTACTGGCACAGCAACAGGCTGGTTGATCAGTGGAATCGAATCGAAGACCCAGATATGAATCCACACACATATGGTCACTTGATTTTTGACAAAGAAGCCAAATCCATTCAATGGAAAAAGGATAGCATCTTCAACAAATGGTGCTGGTCTAACTGGAGGTCTATGTGTAAAAAAATGAAACTGGACCCATATTTGTCACCTTGCACAAAACTCAAATCCAAGTGGATTAAAGACCTCAACATAAAACCAGAGACACTAAGCCACTTAGAAGAAAAAGTGGGAAAGAGCCTGGAACATATTGGCACAGGAGACAACTTCCTGAACAGAACACCAACGGCCCAGGCCTTAATGTCAACCATTAATAAATGGGACCTCATGAGGCTGAGAAGCTTCTGTAAGGCAGGAGACACTGTCAAGAGAACAAAGCGACAGCCTACAGACTGGGAAAAAATCTTCACCAACCCTACATCTGACAAAGGTCTAATATCCAAAATATATAAAGAACTCAAGAAATTAAACACCACCAAACCGAATAACCCAATTGAGAAATGGGGCTTGGAACTAAACAGAGAATTCTCAACAGAGGAGTATCAAAGGCTGAGAAACACTTAAAGAAATGCTCAACCTCCTTAGTCATCAGGGAAATGCAAATCAAAACAACTCTGAGATTCCATCTTACACCCATCAGAATGGCTAAGATCAAAAATTCAAGCGACACCACATGCTGGCGAGGATGTGGGAGAGAGGAACACTCCTTCATTGCTGGTGGGAATGCAAACTAGTACAGCCACTTTGGAAATCTATCTGGTGCTATCTCAGAAAAATGGGAATAGGGCTTCCTCAAGACCCAGCTATTCCACTCCTTGGAATATACCCAGAAGATGCTCCAGCACACAACAAGAAAATTTGCTCAACCATGTTCATAGCAGCCTTATTCATAATAGCCAGAACATGGAAACAGCCTAAGTGTCCCTCAGTAGAAGAGTGGATAAAGAAACTGTGGTACATATACACTATGGAATACTACTCAGCTATTAAAACAAGGAATTCCCGAAATTTGTGGATAAATGGATTGAGCTAGAAATGATCATAATGAGTGAGTTAACCCAGAAGCAGAAAGAATCAAATGGTATATACTCACTTATATCTGCATACTAGCCCAAGGGGCATGTCCCACGAAAGCCTTCACTTACCAGGAAACTGGGACAGAGGGGAAGGCATCCTATTGGGACTCTAAATGAGAGACGCATGGGAGAACAGCAAAATAAAAGGATCCAGAGGGTCCTAGAAATCTACAAGTAGAACAATATGATAGGCAGATTTGGGCCCAGGGGTCCCGCTCAAACTAAGGCACCAGCCAAGGACAATACAGGAGGTAAACTTTAAACCCCTTCCCAGATCTAGCCAATGGTCAGAATATTCTCCACAGTTGAGTGGAGAGTGTGATACGACTTTCTCACGTACTCTGGTGCCTCACATTTGACCATGTCCCCTGGACGGGGAGACCTGGTGGCACTCAGAAGAAGAACAGCAAGTAGCCAAGAAGAGACTTGATACCCTATGAGAATATATGGGGGAGGTAATCCCCCTCAGGAACAGTCATAGGGGAGGGGAATAATGGGAAAAGGGGGGGGGGGGGAGGAATGGGAGGATACAAGGGATGGGATAAACATTGAGATGTAACAAGAATAAATTAATTAAAAAAAAAAAAATAAAATTATACCTTAATGTAATACCAAAAAAAAAAAAAAAAAAAAAAAAAAAAAAAAAAAAAAAAGAAAAAGAACTGTAATAACAAAGTATTCAGGTTGAGAAAATTCAATCTAATGATAAGCAAATCTTTTTTTTTACTGATGTTAAAATTTCTTTTTTTTTTTTTTTTATTGAAAAATAAAATCATTCATATTACATCTCAAAAAAAAAAAAAAAAAAAAAAGAGTTGCTTGGGGAGGGGCCTCTCACGTGCTCCAACTGTCCTCAGCTTCAGGAGGTCACCAGGCCTCCAAAATACACCCATGCATTTCACCTTGTCATGGTTGTGTCCAAGAATGAGTAAAACAAATCAAGTGGAAATTGCTTCTGGTGGGAGATGAACAGGAAAACCTTGCTGGGCAGTGTGATGACTAATTGCTCCCCATTCCCTGTCATAAATACAGGGAAAGGGTTTCCTGGTGCAATTGTGTGTGAGGAGCAAGCTGGTGATAGGGTTGCAGAATTTCCCATGGGGGAGGAGAGGCAGAAATGGAGGAGCATGTCCCTGGGGTGAATCACCAGGGTCTTCTCTCTGCAAGCAGATACTTGCTTCAATTTTCCACCATCTCCTTTGAAGCCTATGGATCCTGCTTCCCTCTGGAAAGGACTCACATGGCTCTAGGCATGCTCCACTGCTCACAGTCTCTGGAATTTCATAGACCATACTGATGTGCATTCTACTTTCCAGGTTCGAGAAGAATAAGGAGTTTCTTTTTTATCAAAAGACAACAGCTGGAAGAAGCAAGTCCTTAAGAAACAAATATTTATGTAGCATGAAATCAGGCTAAGAAGATAATAAAAACATACTAGAGAAGATCATTACTTCTTGGATTAATGGACGGCTTGTTGAGTCTCAAAGGAAGCATATTTTCTCCTAAAATTTCACACAAAAAACTAAACAGATATAAGAGTAAATTGTGATGTTAGAAGAAGGCATATTTATTTTTTCCTCTGTATCTTCAAGCATAGGCTCAGAGAAGAGCCCTTAGACTATGCTCCATGGAGTCTGGCACATGATGGGGAATGGCTTTGAAGTTATCTAACTTTGCTTGACTCATCCCTTTATCTTGGGATGAGTGGTATGCTCGAGTCCTTGGCAGCCCAGAGAGATCGCACTGCTGCCTGAACAGCTTTCTCAGAGTTAAGGCCCAGGGGAAGGGTCCTAGGTGAGTGCTCCCTGCTTGTGTGGACTATAACCACATATCAGTGCTTCATATCAGTGAGACAGGTTGTACAGGCTCTGGGTTGTGACAGTGGAGCTAAACAGGATGCATACATCCAGGATTTCTTTCCTTGCATGGTTCTAGACTAAAGTTGGGCACAAGCAAACATCTGTAGCAGGTTTACTAGGTACTTTATGTGCATAAAGCTACTGTATGTCCCAAGCACTATGAAAGTTGAAAAATGTTGCCCCAGACCCAAGGTGAGCTCTCAGTAATCAGCTACCCTGGAGCTATCTCCTCCAACCTCCTGGCAGTCTCCTTCAACTTTAAAAGCATGAGTTCAGGTCTAAGGGAACCAGCACCAGCTTCACCAGAGGAACACCTGGCCTTGCTGTAGAGCCTGGAGATGAAGACAGTATGCAAACAGTTTGTCCCTTACAGCTTGCTTCAACCTCACTGAGTGAGAAGCTCTTCCCCCATCTCTGTGCAGCTCACTACAGCCACTTCAGGCTCAGCACCCACAACCCTGTAAAGCTGAATCCTGACAATAAACCCTATTCACTGTCAAAAAAAAAAAAAAAAAAAAAAAAAACAAAAAAAAAAAAAAAAAAAAAAAAAAAAAAAAAAAAGAAAATTGAACATACACTAGATAAGCAATTAGGCTTACTGTATCATATACTCAATTAATTATAAAATGTTTAAGTTTTTTTAAGTTGATACAAAAACTGTGCATATTCATGAAATACTTAAAAACAAGTGAAATGTTTAATGGCTATATACATTGTACTATGTGTAAATAACACTAAATATATTTGTTTCTACAACATTTATTATTTATTTATGATGAGAAGACTCAAAATCATTGAGTGAAGTTTTTAGAAATGTATAGAATATAAGTTTCATGGTAACTGCTATCATGACTGTATCACACATATTGGAATCACTTCGTAAATAATTTTCTTATCAGTTGTTCTCAAGGAAGGCCTTACTTTCCAACAGAGTAAATGTGAATACTTTAATTTTAAAATGATATTTAAATGTTTTGTTGAAATTATCATACAATTATACAATGCATTCTGATCATATTCATCCAGCATAAAGTAGATAAATAGATTTCACCCTGTGTCAGTCTTCCCTATATTTGATTTTACTACAGAGACCCCAGTAAGGGAGAATGAAAGAGAAAATTATCGGTATTTTTAATACCTTTTCCTATATAGAAAATGAAGTAATGCCATGAGTATTGACTAAAAATGCATCACATAGAGATCAATTTATTTTTGGTCATGAAGTAGATTATGATGATGGTTTCTTACTAGATCTACTAAACAATTGAAGGTTAAAGCATAAGGTGAATGTATTATGGAAAATACTTAGTCATAAATGAGATATAATGAACTTAACATAAATGTAGAGAAACTATAACAACTGCCCATTGTACAAAAGCATCAATATTTAATCTTTAGAGGAATGAAAATGGTTCCAAGCTGAAGAATATTGCTGTGCTACTAAATAAAAAACAGCTAATGGAAAAGTAGTGTTGCTTCTCAGATCATTTCACCTTTCAGTTTACTCCAGAGTTTCAACAAATTTAGCTATTGATTTTACTCTGTGTGTGTGTGTGCGTGTGTGCGTGTGTGTGTGTGTGTGTGCATGTGTGTGTCTGTGTCTGTATGGTTTCGTGTGTGCATATTTATATATTTGTGGCTGCACACCTGTACTTGTGCATGGGCGGTCAGAAGCCAACATTGAATTCTTGTTCCCAAAGAAATGCCAATTATGTTTGTTTTTGCTTTTGTTTTAGACAAAAACCCTGGGCTCCCTTTTGGGTTGACTGGCCAGCACGCCCAGGTAGCTTGACTGTCTCTCCCTCCCTGGCAAGGAGATGACCCATGTGTGCCACAAAACCTATTCTTTTCTATGGATGCTGGGGTCAAACTTAGGTCCTTGAGCTTAGAAGGCAAACACTTTACTAATTGAGCTATTTCCACAGCTCTATTTTGTTCTTTGTAATGAGGAAAAAAAAAAAAAAAGAGAGATGCCATTAGAAGGACTGTGTGATTAATTGCTCAATTCTGCTGTTTTAACAGGGAATTGGAGGGTGCCACAGGCATTCTGTGTTCATAGCCTGATGGACCAAACTGTTTTGACAACACTTTACAGCTGGAGTCACCAGAGGTTTAGAAACAGGCTTCTTTGCAAATCTTGATTTAATTTTTGAAGACTTGAGATCTCTTTTACCTAATGTGTCCTCATTTTCCACATGTTCACAGCACCCACGTTGTGAGAAGGCAATACTCCTAATCTGAGCTTTTTACCCATTATCACGCTTACATTTAGCAATGAACTTATTTGGGACACACTGGGAAGGACTGAGGGTTTGCTTGCTCTCTTAGCTATGTTCGGGCTGTTGACTTGCTGAAGCAGTTGGCTTTGGCCCATGTGGTCCAAATTAATAGGTGCGCTGTCACATTAGCTTACAAGTTTTATACACACTATTCCTGTAATTAACATTCGTCCTTTCCATCTTTTCTTTTTCCTACTTTTTAAAATTAATTTATTCTTGTTACATCTCAGTGGTTATCCCACCCCTTGTATCCTCCCATTCTTCCTTCCCTCCCATTTTCCCCTCCCCTATGACTGTCCCTGAGGGTGATTACCTCCCCCTGTATATGTTCATAGGGTATCAAGTCTCTTCTTGGCAACCTGCTGTTCTTCCTCTGAGTGCCACCAAGTCTCCCCGTCCAGGGGACATGGTCAAATATGGGGCACCAGAGTTCGTGAGGAAGTCATATCCCACTCTCCACTCAACTGTGGAGAATGTTCTCACCATTGGCTAGATCTGGGTAGGGGTTTAAAGTTTACCGCCTGTATTGTCCTCGGCTGGTGCCTTAGTTTGAGCGGGACCCCTGGGCCCAAATCTGCCTATCATAATGTTCTACTTGTAGATTTCTAGGACCCTCTGGATCCTAGTCCTTTCCATCTTTGATAGCAGTCTAGCTAGATTTATTAAGCATTTGGTTTTCATGTATAAGATAACTATATCCATAAGCATCTACTTTTTCTGGCCACCATCCTGAGTGACAACTATTTTTCACTGAAGCCCTGTTTGCATAGGCAACTATTTGAGCTACTATTTTACCTGGAATACTAGGATAACTGGCTTTATACATTGCATTTGATGCATTTGTTTTCTGTCATATACTTGATAAGGAAGTATATTATGTATTTTATATCATACTGAATGCATGTGGTGGATTGGGAAATAATAGATTTCATTTTAAGACAAATACTTTTGAACATAGTGTAAGTTAAAGAAATATTAGATGTCACTTGAGTTTAGAAACAATATTGATTCCAGTTACTGAAGACATATAGCAATCTTATTTTTCTTGCACAATGAACTTTATAATTGGATTTTGGAAAATGAACTTATAGTCTCTACTCATAGTTGGCTACCAAATTTTAAACTTAATGAGACACATTGTTTTAGGTTAGGTTTGCTTTTTTTTTTTCATTTTCTTTGATATAAAGTTCTGACAAAAACAATTTAAGAGAAAAATGATTTATTTAGCTTAAATTTTCAGGTTGTGGTACATCACAACAGGTGGTCACATTGGCAGGAGCTTTAACTAGCTGGACACAGTAGCCATATGTAGGACTCAGCTCTTCCCTCAATTTTATGCAATCAAGATGCTAACCAGGGTATGGGTCCAGTCACAGTGGGCAGCTCTTCCTGCTCAATCATAAACAAGACAGACAGCTTCTCTCACAGGCATGCCTACAGACCTATCTCCCAGGTAACTCTCAATTCTCTCAGCTTGATAATTAGGGCCACCACAGGAGGGACTGTATGTATTTTTTTTAATGGCATGAATTCACATATAGCAAACCATTAGGAGCAAATTGTGGGTTCAGTAAGTGTCATTTTAATGAAATTCAAAGATAGATGCTGGTATCCCAGATAGTCTAAGAAAATGTTTGCAAAGCTAATTTTGTCTCATTAAATTGATCCCATCAATTCAAAACCAAATTCTTCTCTATCTAATGGGCATTTTTAGTCAGTGTTCTATTTCTGTGAAGATATATCATGAGCCAGGCAACTTTTATAAAGAAAAATATTTAATTGGGGGATGGCTTACAGTTTCAGAGGTTTAGTCCATTATCAGATGGCAAGGAGCCTGGCAGCACACAGACAGACTGGTGCTGGGGATGTAATTGTGGGTTGTACACTCAGCTCTGCAAGCAAAAAGAAGAGGAAGACACTGGGCCTGGCTGGAGCTTTGGAAACCCAAAAGTGCACCTCCAGTGACATATTTCTTAAAACGAGATCACGCCTCTGAATCTCTCTCAAGTACTGCCACTTTCTGGTGACTGACTATAAAAAAATTGTAAGCCCAAGGGGGGACATTCTCCTTCAAACCAGCACAAAGCTTAAATGAGGTTTTTCTGTGTGGTGTTGTATATTGACTTTATGCGTAACGAGTCTTTTTTTATTCTTTATAAACACGTGTGAATTGCATTATACCCAATGAATTTTAGTATTATGTTTCAACCCCACTTAGCATGTACTCTGATCAACTCAGTAAAAAAAAAAAAAAAAAACAAAAAAACGACTTCACTTTTTCATTTCTTTGGTGCCTTTGAATTCTTTCCCCCGCCATCTTCATAAAACACATAACAGTTTCCTGCAGACTGCAATTATCCTTCTGTGTTGTGCATCACCAGGAATTTCTTTCTGCATAAGGGTGTTTTAGTGCTCATTATTGAACCTCTCTTCATCCAGCTTTTCTCATCTCTTTATCCAGAATGTTACCAAGTGTTTCAAGTTGCTCATATATATTAAGTTGACATTTTTTGGTTTCCAGATATAATGGAGGATATCAGATGTGTGTCTTTGTCTTGTTTAGGGCACTGATGGTAGCCTTTGGTTCCCACCAAGATTTTAGTAAACAGCAAGACATTGCTTTCCTTATGGTAGAGTAATGTTTCATTATGTGTACCTGCCACAATTTCTCTATCCATCCGTTTTTTGAGGGATTCTTTGGTTGAGTCCCCGTTTTAGCTATCGTGAATAATGCTGTCATAACATGGAGAATGGTATATCTCTGGTGGGTTAATTTCTGTTCAGATGTGGTGTTCCTTAATATCATTATTTTATTTTTAACTTTTAAAAGCAGCTTCTCTACTATTCTCAGTAATGGTTGCACTAGTTCATATCCACAGTAAGTCTGTGAAGTTTCCCTCTTCCATAGACTTAACATAATTTATTCATTTGATGATAATTATTCTTACCTTGGCGAGTTGATGTTACAATACAGTTTTAATTTGCCTTTCAAGAATGGTTAAAATAGTGATCATTTAAAAATATTTTTGTGAATCCTTGGCTGTTTCTTAAAGATAGGTCCATTGAAATGTCAGGACTATTTGTAGATCAGGTGGCTTGCCTTCAAGTTCTGTCAACTGCTACGATATTTTAGACATTGATCCTTTTGCTGGTGTGTAGTTTGACACCCTTCCTCACATTCTGCAAGGTTGCCTTTTCACTCTTTTGGTTAGGTTGCCTCTTTTGATTACTTCCTCACTTTTTCATTTGAAGTAATTTCATTTTTCTATTTTTTTTGTTTGCCTTTTTCTTTTGCTTTTGGGATCTTATGAAACAAACACTACAGATATTAATATCTTGAAGCATTTGTCTCAGTTTTTCCTCAGGTAGTTTTATAGTTTCATGTTTGTGTAAATTTATTTTCATAGAGGGTGAGAGATAGAGGTCAAGTGTGAAACTTCTTTATTGAAAAGGATGGTTTTTGCCAGTGTGTATGTTTTTGTCCTTGAGGAGAATCTTCTGTATTATACATACGTATATATATATATATATATATATATATATATATATATATATATACATACATACATACATATATATATGTGTGTGTGTGTATTTATTTTTGATATTTATATTCTGTTCCATTAGTTTACATGTCTGATTTTATGTCAAAACTCTGTTGTTGGTAACTGTTATTTATTAAATTAAGATACTATGAAGTTTCCAGGTTTGGTCTTTTCATTGAAGTTCTGATCTTTCTTTGGCTCCATGTGATCATTGATACCAGACATGTAGAGAGTACAACCAGTATCTTAATGGGGACCACATTTAAATTGCAATTTACTATTTATTATTAGCCTTCTTATTCTTTAAAATGTACTAATTTATAATATCTAGGTATGTGTGGGTGTTTTGTCTGCATGTATGCCTATATGCCATGTATGAACCTGGTGCCTATAATCAATGGTGCATAGAAATACTGAACTAGATTGCTTTGTGGGAAGAAAATTAGATTAATAAGCGATCAAAATAAAAAGGCCACCTGTCTGTATCTAGTCATCTTTTGGGGGAAACTGAGTCAATTGTCTTAAGTATTGCAAACAGTCCTGTAGTAACATGGAGCTCAGTGTGTCTCTGGCAAGCTGACCTCTACTCATTTGTGGGGACAGAGAGAAGAACAAAATGGTAGAAAAGCAGGTGAATTATATATGACAACCAGCAGCTTGGGGATTTGAGCTAATACAGGTTTTACAGATTGATCCAGAACTACATACCCTTGCCAGAGTTGTTGACCTTTGGGAGAAGGTTAAGGGAGGTTCCTGAAGGGTCAAAGGTGGTTCCTATGACATTGCATTAAGTAAACAAAAACATTTAAGCTGATCCACTCAATAGTAATTTTGTTTATTTTGTTAGAGTCTTTCAGTTTAGGACACTGACACCAATACTCCCATTTTGTGGGACAAAGAGCTTTGGACCTGACTGTGCCTACAGGGGCCATAAGAGGGCTTTAGATCCCCTAAAACTGGAATGGCAGGTAGCTATAAGCCATCCAGTCTGTTCTGGAAATTAAACCAGAATCATCTGCAGAAACAGCTAGTACTATTAACTATAATACTTTAAGGGTTACAGTACTTAGTACACTTGAAAAGTAACTGCTTGACAACCAGGAAAAGGAATTCTACGTTAATGATAACATTGCTGAAGAAGTAATGAATGATTAATCAACTGTTTTACTACCAAATTTTAATAAAGCATGTATGTTTGCTGTTTTGGTTTTTGTTTTAACCTCTCATTCAGTTGTGATTAAGTTGGAAAATCCTTTGTACCAACTTTCTAATGAGTTTTTATATATGCCAGTGTTCAGAACTCTGAAACATGACATTTTGTGACAAAAATACCTTTATTCTTTATTCTTCTTACCTTCCAAAATGTGCCGTCTCCTATATTGCCTGATTTATATCTGTCTGGTGCACAAATCTACTTCTCAATTCTCTTTTTAATAAAAAGAACCTAGAAGGAAAGCCATGCAACTTGCAAGTGTGCAAATGGCCCAGAAACTGATGTAGCGCCATTGTTCATAGTGTTATTTTGCTTGAGCTTGAAGTAATGCATATTCAAAGAAACTTTATCTCAAACTGATTCCTACAAAATGGGGTTGTCAGCCTTCCTTGAAACTCCCATAGTGACAGCTATTTCTACCACTGGAAACTTTGTCTTGTAATTTACTTTTCATTTGTGGCGGCATACAGCTTTTATTGAGACTATCCTTCTCAAGGGTGGTGGATGCTGCAGAGCTAAGCTCACCCATAAGGATAAGTAATTAGGTAATTAATATTTGAGTAATTAAATTAAGAGATAATAGAGATAAGGGATTACAAATATCTTTCTATTTGTAAACATTGAGTACCGTGGAATTCAAGATGTGGTTGAGGGACTAGAAGTCATATCCCTGGTAGGCAGACAGAAAGGGAGAGGGGATAAGAATGGTGAACTTCCAAAATGACTGGCCACTTCCTCACCATCATGACTGCAGAGGAAGGCCTTGTTAGGGTTTTTCTTCTCTTTATCATCCTCTGTGGATGGTAAGGTTCAACACATTCAAGGACAGATTAGGTCATGTTTATACAACAGATGGAGACCAGTAAGACTTTCTGTTTTGTTTTGTTTTGTTTTTTTCCAAAGTAATGAATCCTAAATTGGGATCTGGGGAAGACCCTTCACCATCTTCAACAACAACGACAACAACAGCAACAACAAACAACAACTCAGCTCCTTTGCTTTATGGAGGGTCTTTTTCTTCTGTTCTCCATCTGTGTCTCTGTCTCTGCTTGCTTACCTCTACTAACAGCACTTTTTACTCTGTCTCTTACTACCTGCTGATTTTCCCTGCTGCTACCTGTTGTGCTTGAGTTTTTCCTGCCTTTTAATTCTCTAAGTGGCAGTGAAAGTGACCCTGATCTAGATAATTAGATGGTAACAGGGTCACCAGAGATGTGTATCAAAGCTGAAATCAGTACGCTTTATTTCATTTTTTAAATGGTAGGCCGTTTTAGCTGACCATCACAAAATGCCGAAGATAACTTAAGAATAGGCTTGCTTATTTTGGTTTATGACTTTGGAGGTTTCATTTTGTGTTTGGTTGGTCCCATTACAGAGTCTGTGATTGGGTGATGCTTCCTGTCAGCAAGGAAGC
The DNA here is from genome assembly GCF_903995435.1 of Acomys russatus. Lineage (NCBI taxonomy): Eukaryota > Metazoa > Chordata > Mammalia > Rodentia > Muridae > Acomys > Acomys russatus. The sequence continues at coordinate 15,521,177 of NC_067147.1, forward strand.
AGAGGTGACTAGAAAGTAGAATGAAAGGAAAAGATGGCATCTTAAAATCCCCTATTTTTACCTCTTAAGAGGATGATAATACGTGTGGACCAAATCTTTAGCAATAGACCTTTGTAGATCATTTTTATTAGGAATGGGAGTACCTTCTTTTTCATGCATAGTGCATGCATTGCTCATATGTGACCTATTATTGATACTTATTATTAAGCACTGCATTGTGTTGACTTTTGACCTTAAGTTAGAGATTGCTAGTGAGAGTCTGTCAGGGTCTTCATGCTGTTTTTTTGTTGTTGTTGTTTTTGTTTTGTTTTGTTTTTTGTTCTTATTGTTATTGTTGTTTTTGTTTTTTAATCAAAAGAGCCATTGGTTTCTGACAGACAAGTTTTGTTTTAAAATAGGTTCCTCTCAGTGCCTAATGCTGCCATTTTCACAGCAGATAACTTTCATTTGTCTAGTGGGGTAAGTTGTTTTAACTCCAAGCTGTATAATTTTGTGGAATTTGATGCCTACACTGTGCGATGAAGGCAGTAGATTCGTAGATGGAGAATGAAGGCTAACCCACAGAGAAGCAATATAGAGCAGAGTCTGCATGTACACAATGGATTTGACAAGAAAACAGAATAGGGTGCATAGTTAGCACCCTTCTTACCAAATGCCTTTGAGAAACATCTCCCAGGGAGATGCACTTAGAAAAGTTATACACATAAAATGAGAGGTGCTTCTCAATCTTCTTATAGCTCTCAGGGGTCATTATTTTTTATCAAGGCTGACTTTATACTATTAACAGTACAAATAAGCAGTTTTAATAATTCTTTGCTATTTTTTCATTCTTAATATCTAATCAAGTGTGTAGGCAGTGATTAGATCCTGTTAGATTGGTGTTAAGCACTTGAATGGTATCGATTAAACACTATAGTCTGTAAATGATAGAGAAAGAAAAGTTCTGATTTATAGTCAAGGAATTTTGAAGTCATGGCAAATTAATCTTGATTATGGCCTTCAGCCACTTATTATCTTTTTGAACTTTCATATTCTGGGTAATTATAGGCTTTCTCCATCCATACTGCCTAAAACTGTGAAGGGAACCATGGATGGAGCTAGTCAAGGCTATTAGGCTCACACCAGCATTTCCTGGCTCTGAAAGAATGGACAAGCCACAGCAAAGAACACTTAGTTTGGTCTCCCTAGGATGCCACAATTTATCTACCACTAAGTTCTATTCAAAAGGCCCAGTGGCTTAACATTGTTACTTTGGGTTGGAGCAGATAGAACTGCAGTTATCCAGGATTCAGAGAGGACTGTCAGTATAGTTTGCTTTCTTTCTTTACATTTTACTATAATACCATGGCATTTAAGGGTCAGGGGTTAAGAAATCTCTAAATGTTCATGGCTAATGGGTTTCTAAATTTGAATTCTTGTCCTCGGCAGCAATATTCTCTTCTATAATTTCAACGACTCTTCTGTAATGAAAGTTAACCAATAATGGCAACATGTATGTTCACAGTGGCTTCTGATGTGTATTTCTTGAAACGGAAACTAAACTATAATGTTTCATAGTAAAATAGATATTTAGACCGTAAGGTCACTGAGAAATTCTTCATGACCAAATGTCAATTTACATCAAGCTAGAGAAAAGAGGGCTCTAGTCAAAGCAAAGCTTTCAGTGTGAGAAAGCCTTAACCTTCTTTTGTCCTCAAAATACTATTTGGAAATTATTTCAAACCCTAAAATCCAAGGCCATTTAACTGAAAGACAGTAAAGACATGGTTGATAGGAAATGTGTGGTTGTTCATACATACGTTTTCTGCTCAGTATGTAGAAATGCATCCTTGATTTGACTGAATCTATATGTTAAGAATTTTGTTTTTGAAGTCAGTGATCTCAAGGTTTGTGGCAATTGTAAATATGCAAAGGTTTCGATTGGAGAAACAACAGAAACATACGCACAAAATGGTATCTTACCAAGTGCTCCACATCCATTCTAGCTGTGTTTCTTAATAGATTAGTCACTATGTAGTTCCAAGTGAATGGAAGCTCAGAACACAGCATGGATGGGCAAGCTGTGTGTGGGCATCCTGTTCAGCTGCTCTACTAGCCACAGTCTGGGTGCATGGGACACTTTAAAAAGCGTTGACAGAGGCTGAGTTTTTGGTGTGTTACTGTGCTCTTTCACCTCTCTTCTTTAGTAAAGTCAAAATGGACAACAGGTGGAGAATAAGTAACATTGGGATACTCAGTCCCATGGAGATGGGATGTCTATAAACATTCCTGCCTGCAAGGCTCAGAAATCTATAAGGCAGAGGTAAGGGATGACACCAAGAAAACTTTTCCAGACATAACAGGGTAGATGCACATATATAGAGATGGTGACAGCATCATAAGACGTGTACAAGCTCAAGCCAGATGAAATCCCAAGATGGCGGAGTGAAGATGGCCACAAAGCCCCAAGAACAGCTGAGAAGTTATTGGCATTTGATCATTGCTGGGAAGGAGGGGAAGGACAGTCAATTTTCTTTACTGGTGTGACCCTTGGTTTATCAACCACACTCCAGGGCAGTTATCATGCCTACAAATAGTTTACCAATGCAAACTGGACTTGATGACTTTTGACTTCCTTGTCTCCAACTTGCAGCTCTTTTACTTTTCTTATTAAATTGATCTATCTATAAATCTTAAAAGACTGGGCAGTATACAGTATATAGGATAAGAGTGGACAAGGATTCCTTCTTCCAGGTTTTAGAGGAAATGCTCTCAACTTTTCCCATTTGGAATAACATTGGCTATGTGATTGTAACATATGGTTTTTATTACACTTAGGTATGTTCCTAATAATCTTAGTCTCTTCAAGGTTTTATCATGAAGATATATAAAACTCCTCAAAAGCCTTTCCTGCATTGCTTGAGATGATCATGTGATTTCTAACCTGGAGTCTACTAATGTTCCCTATGGAACTTGCTGACTCATGCATGGAAACTCAACCATATATGTCTTAACTTGATTATAGTATATAAACTTACTATGTTCTTCCATTTGCTTGTAAGAATTTTACTGAGAATTTCTGTGTCTATGTTCAAGAGGGAAAGTAGTCTATGGTCTTCTTTGCTATGATCTTATCTAAGTTTGTTATCTGGATAATGTTGGCATTGTGGACTAAGATTGTTAGTACTCTTTCCCTTTATATCTTATAAAATTGTTTGGAAGATGTTTATGTTAGCTATCCCAGGAAGATTTGGTAGAATTACACAACACATTTATGCACCTCTGTGCAGGGAGAATTTGATCACTACTTCTGCTTTGCTGGTTGTCATGGATCTGTTTAATTTCAGTCTCTCCTCTTGACTTGGTTTTGGTATGTCATGTGTGTCTAAGGAGTTTATCTGTTCCTGATAGATTTCCATATTTTCAGGTTATAGGTTTTTAAAGTATTCCTTAATGATTTTCTGCAACTTATTAGAATTTGTAACAAGCAGCTTCTACTCATATCTAAATTTATGAACTTAAAACTCTCTGTCTTTCTTTTGGTTATTTGGCTAAAACTTGTCAGTGTCATTTATTTTTCTAAAGGACCAAATCTTTGATTGGCTTTATTTATTACCCTTTGTGTCCCTGTTCCATTCATTATGGGCCTGAATTTTATTATTACTTGTCATCTACTGCTTTGGGGTTTGGATTGTTCTTTTTTTCTTTTTTCTTTTTCTTTTTTTGAGATGCATGATTAAGATACTTATTTGAGATTTTTCAGGCATTTTAATGGAAGCATTCAAAGCTGTATATTTTCCTCTTAAAATTGCCAAAGCTATATCCAGAAGTTCTGGTAAGCTATTATTTCTTTTCTGCTGATTCAACCAAATTATAAATTACTCCCTGATTTTTCTTAATGATCCACTTATTGGATCAAAGAGCGTGTTGTTCAGTCTCCAAGTATTTCTGTGTATTCTTTTGGAGTTGATTTCTAATTTTTATTTCCCTTTGTGATAAGATACAAAAGACATTTTTACTTTTATTTATCAAGATTTTATTTTAGCTTGTATTTTGTTTTCAAGAAGACTCCATGGCCTTTAAGAAGATTGTATAATATGAATTTGGCATAGAATATTATGCATATATGTCAAGTTCATTTTATATATTTGTAGTTTAATTCTGAAAATTTTTTGTGTGTTTGCATAGTTATCTAGAAACAAGTGTAGTGAGATAGTTAGACAGATATCAATAAGCTTGGAGGCCATTGAGGATAAGCCTAACTTTCCTCATAATCAACTTAGAACTTCACCTTCCATCTCCCTGGTAAAAATACTAATGGAAGTATCACAATTGCCTCTCATTACAATTTAAAGTACCAGATGAGATGGTGAAAGTATCAGGGCTTGGCTAAGTTCCAATAATGTATGGCTATTTCCTTCTTGTCAAAATGATTGATTTTGAATTATAAGTCCATACCCAGGTAGAGACAAGGCATTTTTACTATGCTCAAATATTGGAATACAATTGTCTATTCCTTTCAGAGTTAATATAGCTCATTGCTATTCTATTCATAATAGCTAGAAACTGGAAACAACCCAGATGTACCTCAACAGAAGATTGGATAAAAATTGGTACATTTACGCAATGGATATTACTGAGTTAAAAAAAAATGAAATTTGCAAGTAAATGAATGTAACTAGAAAGAAATCACCCTGAGTGAGGCAGCCCAGAATCAGGATGACAAATATAGTATGTATTTACTTTTAGGTAGATTTTAGCTATCAAGGATATAAAATATAGTCAAGGACAAACAAAATACAAACTGTAGAACCACAGTGGATGGTAATAGTATCAGGGACTGTGGGTGGAGAGATAGATCTCCCTAGGAAGGATAATACAATAGATAGTTATTGACAGATGAAGGAGGGGGTAGAGGGACTGGAACGCAAAGATCTGGAAGGTAGGGGAAGAAGGGAGGGGAACAAGAGAGGAAATACCGGGAGAGACAGCTAAGAAAGGAGCAAAGATCTGGAAGGTAGGGGAAGAAGGGAGGGGAACAAGAGAGGAAATACCGGGAGAGACAGCTAAGATTAAGGGCCATTTGAGAGGTACTATGAAAGGCTAATACAATAGAAACTTCCTAAAATAGATGCACATACATGTGTTCACGTGCGTGTGCACACGTGTGTGAACACGTGCGCGCGCGCACACACACACACACACCATACAAGAGTACATGTATTTTTAGCCATATATACTATATTACATGGTTAAATTTCACTTCTAAAATTTATTAAACCTGAAACAAGTCTGTCAATCATTGTTTGCTTTAATTACCTATCTTATCGTTATAAGCAAAGATGCCATATTGTTCTCATAGACAAATTATGAATCAGAAATTACACATAACAAAAATCTTCTACCACTGTCAGGCAAAGTAAATCTTTAATGCATGACCTTGTTTTATTAGATGGATGCATGACAAGCTGAGTACTATAAGACCAGGAAGAATGAAATGAACGCCATAGAAAAGGACTTGAAATGCTAAGAACACTCAATACACAAAGAAGAAACTGTACAATGTTACACTAAATCCAACTCACTCTTTTAGAGCCAAAGATATTGAAGAACGGAAAGAAATCTTGTTACAAATTCCATCACCATTTTATCATTCTCTGCTCCTTCAGGATTTGAGCTCTTTTGCCTGTCACTATCTCACATTCTATCCTGTATCTTATTTCCTATTTATGAGATATACATGACAAACTCTCAGCGTTATTTACTTTAGCTGTCTGAGTACTGCCTTGGCAGAATTCTAGCAATTTATTGGAACATATAAGAGCACAAATAATACCATTTGAGGAAGTCTGTTTTTCACTCTCCTACATTTTGCCTGCCTTCTTCAGTGATTGAAGATGTAGTTGATGTAATTATATTGTGGAAAAGTGTCTGTGACATTAGTATGATCTCTGAATATTTCACTGTAAGAGCAAGCAAAATATGTAGGGATGAATCCCTCTAGTGCTTTTATAGCTTCTTATCTTATAGAATGCCTATTGATGGCCCCTGAAAGGTTTAAATGATGCACTTATTTTTGTTTGTATTTCTCCACTTATACCAACTTCTTCTGCCTGCCTTGGTTCTCATTACCAACAATAATATTTACAAAAATAGAATTTCAGATTATTTTTTGTTTTCATTACTCTAAATCTCATTGCTCACAATGAGTTTAATCTTACCTTTATGCAGTTACCATAAATGCCAGCAAAATCCTTATGAATTTCAGATCCAATGGAGATCATGAAACTAAAGAGTTAAAAATAGATAAATTTAGGATGAAAACAATTCATATGGATTAAGATGTGGAGTTCAAACTTAAATTGGTAAGAAGATAATAAACAGCTACTCACGTACCTCATAAGTAATATCATAATTGAAAAAGAATTTTATATTACCATTAGAGAGATTTCTTGAAATATATCAAAGTACTGGAATTCTTTCCGATGGTGCAAGTGCTATGATGTGGGGAACAGAGTGTTGGGAGCCCACTGGACTGGATTTCCTTGTCAGGTTTGCTTCCTCTTATCAGAGGCAGCATAGTGATGAAAAGCTGTCTCAAGCTCTGGGTGTCTCTGCTTACCTTTTGCTCCCTCTCCTGTGCATTACTCATGCAGTATGAAAATGGAAAAGCTCTCTTATTCTTCTGGTGGTTGTCTTCTCCTCTATAAGGGAGAAATAAGATTTTTAGCTTTTCATAGTCACCAGGATGAGTGCACATGCCTGTATATACACACAGGTACAGCTTCTTACTGAAATTTTACAGATGTTACATTTGTATGCAAAGTACAATAATAATCGTTGACAAGCCTGGATTGAGAAAGGTTAATAGAACAATTTTCTAGCCAGACCTCTGGTGACATTTAGTCAAGACGTGAATGCAAAGAGAAAGTTCTGGAAAGAAGTGAAAGTGCTACCACAATGGGCATACACATTAACAAGAAACACCAGTTGTCATTAAAGTTCAACACGCCACAACATTGAATTAAGCCAAAGCCTAAGAAGAATCAATGCCCTATGCATACTTAATTTTTATAATCCCAGCACTCGGGGTGGCAGAGGTAGGCAGATTATGTGTGCTCGAGGCCAGCCTGGTCTACCAAGCCAGTCCAGGACAGCTAAGGCTACACAGAGAATCCCTGCCTGGAAAAACACAAACATACACAAGAAAAATTGTGAAGGCAGATGAGAAGATGTAGAGAGAAGCTTGAATCTACTAGGGGCTGGCTAATGCAGCTATGACATAGCCACAGTGTCATGAAAAATCACTAAGAGGAGGAACAGACCTCCTACGGCTATTTAAAGAAAGCATGGTCTTGAGATGGATGGGGTATTTTTTTTTTTGTAGTTTTTTTTCTTTTTTTCATTAATTTATTCTTGTTACATCTCAATGTTTATCCCATCCCTTGTATCCTCCCATTCCTCCCCCCCCCCCCATTTTCCCATTATTCCCCTCCTCTATGACTGTTCCTGAGGGGGATTACCTCCCCCTGTATATTCTCATAGGCTTTCAAGTCTCTTCTTGGCTACCTGCTGTCCTTCCTCTGAGTGCCACCAGGTCTCCCCCTCCAGGGGACATGGTCAAATGTGGAAAAACAAAAAACCCAGAATAGCTAAAACAATCTTGGTCAATAAAAGGTGCTCCAGAGGAATCTCCATACCTGATTTCAAACTGTACTATAAAGCAATAGTAATTAAAACAGCATGTTACTGGCACAGCAACAGGCTGGTTGATCAGTGGAATCGAATCGAAGACCCAGATATGAATCCACACACATATGGTCACTTGATTTTTGACAAAGAAGCCAAATCCATTCAATGGAAAAAGGATGGGGTATTTTGAACATGGTTGAAAGTGTCCTGTGATGCCAGCCACAGTGGTCAAAGAAGACCTCCATCAAGTTTTCCAGAAGACCATTGCTGGGCGTGGACATAATAGACAACACATTTAGTGCCAACACTACAGCTTCACGCCGAAAGACACCAGCTAGGATTCTTTGGCTAAAGGAAAATCAATGCCTGACTTTAAAGCCTCAAGGCAAGGCAAACTCTCTTCCTAGGAGCCAATGCAGCTGGTGGTTATAAGTTGAAAACCAATCCAAACTCTTGGCACCCTTAAGCATGATAGAGCATTCCTGTGTGTGCTGAGTGGAAAAGCAAAGCCACAACGACAGTGCATCTATCCACATCATGAACTGCTAAATTGACACCTACTACTCAGAAAAATGATTTCCTTTAAAATATTGCTCTTTGTTGACAATGCTCTAAGTTATCCAGGGTGCCAATGGGGATATACAGTGTGGTGTATGCTTTTTTCATACTTGCTCCCACAGTATCCATTAAACAGCCCATAAGTCAAGGAATGTCTTTGATTTTAAAGCTGCATTCTTTTTACAAATGCATTTAATAAGGTTACGATTACCATAGGTAGTAATTTTTCTGATAGGCCTAGATAAAGTCAAATAAAACTCTTTTGGAAAAAAATTCACCATCCTTCATGTCAGAGAAGAACTTAAGATCCACAGACAAAATAGCAGCATTAGTAAAATTTTGGAAGAAATTGATCTCTGCTCTCATGGATGACCTTTGGAGAGATTCAGACCTTTGGTTAAGAAGCAACTGCAGAGAGACGGGGAGGGGTGTGTGTGGGGGGACAGGAGGACAAGAATTATGGATGAAGCAGGAAGATCTTACTGTGTGGCCACAGTGTCATGAGAGATCACTAAGGGTGGGAATCTACTTCTTATGGATATTTAAAGAGAGCAGTGTGTTGAGATGAAGAGGGAGTTTTGAACATAGTTGAAAGTGCAATAAAGAGACAGACTACACATACAGTGCACATAAGGCAGTCATAAGGTTTGAGGTATTCTTTTGGGTGAGATCCTATCAATAGCTTTGCACATTACAGAGAAATCTCCCAAGGAAGAAAGAGTTAACCCCACGCAACAAACTACACTATTTTTTTTATTTTAAGAAATCAGAAGTCACCACTGGCCATTCTGACAGTCAGGAGCAATCATACTTAAAATGCAACCAGCAAGAAGACAAAATCGTTGTAGGCTCAAGTGATTTAGACATTTTCAGAAATAAAGTATTTTGTAACTTAGGGATGCAGGTTAATTGCCTTTTTAATTTCTTTTGTGACCTACTGTTTTCTCAGAACCAGACCGTTTAATTTCCACACTCTGATGAACTTCTGGTATTGAATTCTAATTTTAGTCCATTGAGACTGTAGAACTCAGTGTGTGATTTAATCCTTTTAAATTTCCTGAAACTTATCTCATGTCTTGGTGTATGAAGAACAGTCCATTTGCACTGAAAAAGAAGTTGTCTTGCATGGCTAACTGACCTGCATGTTTCCATGGGAGACTCCTGTACCTGTCTCCCATATCATAATACGAACACAGGATTGCAGACATGCATTTGTCTGAGTTCTGGGGATTCAAACTCAAGTCCTCACCCTTGCACACCAAGCCAAGCACTTTGTCCACTTAGCCATAAACCAGCCTTTTCTTTTATTTTAATAATACAGCAATTATAAATATTTGTGATACTATAAACATATTTAAATATTTTACAAAATGCCTAATAATGTAGCAAACAAAATGAGCATTTCCATTTCCTCAAAACATTTATTATTTCTATACAGTAGGAACATTTGCTCTCTTTTAAAGGTAGTGTTCAAATATAAATTATTGTCAACTATAATTACTCCCACTGTGCTATAGAATGCTAGCAGAATTACTTTCATTTAAAACTCTCTTGGTACCTGCTATGTTACTCCTCCCTTCTCTTTCCCTTTCCTTTTTAATCACCATTATATGGTTCTATTCAAGCAACTGTTAAAAATTCCACACATGAAGGAGATTATGCAATACTTGTATTTTTCAATGGAGTTATTTTACTATCATCATCATCATCATTATCATCATCATCTTTAATTAAATCATGGTAGCAAATGGCAGAATTTCACTGTTTCACATGAGTGAATAAAATTCCACACATGCCCCATCTTATTATCCATTTACCTGTCCAAAGACACTGTGGTGGCTTGAATGAGAAATGTTCCCTATAGGCTGAGGTATTTAAATGCTTGGTCTCTTGTTGATAGTGCTTGCTGTTTGGAAAGATACAGTAAGCACAGCCTGGTTGTAGCAGGCTTGTCACCAGGAGTGGGCTTTGGGCATTCACAGCCTTGTCTTCCTTCTAGTTAGCTGTCTCTGTTTTGCGCTTGCAGTTGGAGATGTGAGTTCTCAGCTTCTTGCCCCTGCTGCTATGTCTCCTTGCCATGATGAATTCTTAGTATTAAAAAACTGTAAGTCCTAATAAACCTTCTGTTTATAGTTTGCCTTGGTCATAGTATTTTATCATAGCAACAAAAAAATAGCTACTGTGGATCACTTGATAGATTTGGTGTCTTGGATGTTGTAAACAATGCTACTGTAAACACAATAGTGCAGTATCTCTTTCACATACTTTTCCACATAGTGAGTCCACTTCTTTTCGGAATGAAAAACAAAACTTGGATGCAATGTTAGAGCACTATGTGTTTCTAATTGATGCACCATCACACGAAAGTTGCACAAGACAAATATAAAGAAGAAAAAGAGACTAAGAGAAGACACAAGAATCAGAGACCCACTCATTCCCACATTTAGGAATCCCATAAAACACTAAGCTGGAAGCACACATATATACCTATATATCTATGCATATCTATATATGTCTATATACACATACATGCACATACAGTATATATATACACACATATATATATATGTGCATATACACACACATATGTATGTATGTATGTATGTATGTATGTATGTATGTATGTATGTATGTACACATATCTCCTGGTGCAGACCTGTCCAGGTCTTGTGATTGCTGCTTAGATCTCAATGTTCATGTGAGCATTTCTCATGTTGACTTAGAGAGATTTGTTTTCTTGGTGTCCTCCATCTTTCTGGCTCTTACTCTTTCACTCTTTCCTGTGTTCTCATGGGGTTCCCTGAGCTCTGAGTGGAGAATGATGATGAAGACATTCCATTTAGGGCTGAGTGTTCCAATGTATACTACTATATGTGTAATGTCTTGCTGTGGGTTTTTGTATTTGTTCCCATCTGCTGCAAGAGGAAGCTTCTCAAGACACCGCTCTTTGAGTATAGCAGAATACCATTAGCAGTCAATTAATGAGTTCACTTTTTCCTTTTCTTAGATCAATCTTATTTTGTTTTACCTTGGTCTCTAGGTTACATAGTGAGTAGTTCTGAAATGTCTTTTTACCCAATCAGTAGGTTTTCTTTGAGATGGTGTATTGATGAAACTTGTCTTTTTGTCTTCATTTCTGCATGTGGTTTTGATTGATTTTTGAACATAGTTGTTTAGAATGGCTTATTTCACAGCTTCGTGTATCAGATACAACATTTGGCACCAGCGCAGTTACTGCTTAAAAGACAAAGTTCTATACAAGAAAGGGTTATATAACTTTTTTGGACATGTCTCCTCTTAGGAAACAGCCGTGGTCACACCCTAGAATTATAGTTATTGGATCACACTACATGGCCCTTAGCTCTTCCTTAATGTGTACATGCATCATAGATGTTGAATTTTATTCATTTTCCATCTGCATCTGAGGTCAGACACTGCTCCATAAGCTAAAATATGTGCAGGACCCTTTGGAGAGACAGCTTCGATCATTCTTTGTTCTGGTTATAGGAGTCTCATACTTTTTCCTGGGGTTCTCTGGTCAGAGAAAGAGCCCATGGCTTGATTTAGTTGCCTAAAGTTTTCTACCAAATTATCCTTTCTTCCCTCCCTCCCTCCTTCCTACTTCTCCTTTCTTTTCCTTTTTGTTGTTTATCCCTAAAAATATATGTTGCCTTTAAGATTATTCTTGAATTTCTCCTTCCTCCTGAAATTTCAATGTAATTCAAGGCCTTAGATAGAACTCCAGATCTCCTTGTCCAGGTACTTCCATTTTCTACCAAGTAACATTTACAAGCCATTTATTTTAGCACTGGAGACAAGAATACAAACTATTCATGTCATAAGGTAATGACAGTAAACTCTGGTCCCCTAGAGCTGCCTCCTTTGGCATAGGACTTTGTTTTCCTTGATGATCTGAGAGTTACAACTGTCAAATCTGAAGTCTGCCTTCTAACTAGGGAAGGATGAAGAAAGAGAATACCAAATGTTTTAACTGTATTTATGAGAAATTTGGCTTCTCCAATGTACCTGGAGTTGTAGAGGATGAATAAATGTCACTGGCATGTATTTATCAGTAAAGTATTTCTCTCTACCAAGGAGTCCTGTTCACAGGCATCAGTAATACAGTTCATATCCTGACAAGTGGAGGAGAGGAATAGGAGGAGTGAAACATGCCTCAAATACCACTAGCTGTTTTTCTTTCTCTTCCTTCCCCTCCCTTGCTCTCCCCTCCCTCTCCCCTCCCTTTCCCTCTCCCTCTCCCTTTTACAGAGATACATGCAATAGTCTTTTCCTTCACAGACAGATAGATATGACTCTATAGAAAGACAGGGAAGAGTAGTTAGATAAGGTCTTCAAAAACCTCAGAGACATGTAGAATATGGCATTTAAAAATATTTTTATTATTTTAAAGATTCACTGACAATGAGACAGGTTAACTCCTGGCAATACCCAGCCTACCTCAAAGAAGATGATGAGCTTCAAAGAATCTCCTTATGGAGATGGCTTCAAATATGGCAAACAAGCCACTGGGCAAAATGTCCTTGTTTCTACCACAGACAGAATTCTGCCTAAAAAGGACAAGCTTGGATGCAGTCAGAATCAACGGCCAAATGCTGCCAAGACAGGGTAAGCAAGTCCTCAATAGTTCCTGCCTCACAAATATGTCTGTAAGGTATATTGGCCCAGAAGCTGAAGAAGATGCTCCAACATAATAGAGAGTTTTTGGGGTGACTATTCAGGTAGCAAACTGTCCCTGTCATCTTATTTAGAAAGATACTAAACTGCACTCCCAGAATACTCAGGTAATCGAGTTTATTCCTTCTCAAGTCTCTGATGGAGTTGAAGACCAGGTAGCTTAGTTTTCAATGAAGCTGAGTTGTTTAGGGGTTAAGATGTTTTTAGGTCTAGAACGATGTTTTAAGTTGATAATGACAAGATGTGATGGAAATTGACTTACGTTCAGAATTTTACATGCACCAAGATAAGAAAGATGCTTTCTTCAAGGTTGTCAAATACAAATAGCCAGAACACTAAGAATGTAAGATTTATATAATTCCTGATTGTGTCATGGTTCTTCTTGCTATAGGTAGTTTACTGTATATATGTGTAATAATATAAATATATGTGTAAAAATATTTAATTAATTAAAAAATAAAATAAAGTTATTTCTTACTTCTTGGAACTAAAATATGCTCCAGAGTCTCTTTGTATTTCCCTTGTCCTAGAGCTGGAAACATTGATTTCTTTAGAAGCCCTGTTTCCTTTGCTTGCAGAGTAAAATTAATTACAAACATCTAGGTCTATGGGTATTGCTAATAATGGATACATTGCTAATGGTCCTGTTAGCTAGTAGAGTAAGGACATGTATGCACACATCTCTTTCTCTTCCACATTATTTCCTGCTTTATCTTGAAAATATACTTCCCCAGCCAGAAATAAATATTTTAAAAGTTATCCTTGGGGAAGCGAGGGTGCTCCAGGTAGGATGCCTGTCACCCCCTTGATCATCAGGGTTGACTGGATGATTTGGATGATCTGGCTGGTTATTTGTGTGTCCCTGTTTTGTTTTGGTTTTGTTTTTTTTTTTTTTTCATCATTCCAAGTATATCCCTCTCAAAACAGTGTTAGACCAAAGAGAGTGATCCTCCCCAACATAAGTGGACTATTCTTTAGCTAAAAGTACATGAGGAGCTGAGCTCTACTGCAAGAACTTTTAGATAAAACTCAAGGTGATTCTCAGGAAAATGTAAGGCTGCCACACTTCCAAGACTCCAGCTGCCTCCAAATAAGGCACAGTATACAATAGTCTGGCCTCTAAAGGCAAGCTTAATAAAGCAACAATCGTCTTCAGAATGGAATCGTATGTTCATGTTGATGTGCAATATCAGTGGTGTTTAGGATACCTTGCTGTCAAAAATATATCAGAAAGGCAAATTTTCTTGTTGTACTAAGTGTATCTGTCCCTATTTTAAAATCAGATTCAGAACCATTAACAAGCGTCCTGAATACTGTATCTTATCAGAGAGCCTATGTGAGAGCAGCAGAGCCATGAATGGATTCATTCTTCAGGACCACAGTGGTGACAAGAACACACAAGGTACCTGGCAACGAACATGTGACAGAAGGGAGAGGCTCTGGATCCAGAAAGGCAACCAACAGGGGGTTGGATATCACAATTATTTTCATTCTTGCTTAGATTTAAGACATAAATGCAAATTAAGGAGTGCTTGCATCACCTAAAAGTACAAAAGTGATAACATCAGAAGTGGGAGGGAAGAGAGAGATGAGATTTGTAGGATTAAAAAAACAATAAGTTCAGAAACTGAAATAAAGTGTCACTTTATCCTATAGTGGTGAGCAAAGTCATCGTCACATTGGCAAATCAGCCAGAGAAAGTGCCAAGGGAGATGAAGCAGGAAGTCTAAATAATATAGACATGAAATTATAACTCTTTGGTCTTTCTACTGTTGCCATGGAAACATCATTTTGTTTATTTTCATTTTAAGGTTTAAAACATTTAACTATGCAGATGTTCACAATTTTAAGCTAGAAATGTTAAAATAAATAGATGAAGTCTTTTCCAGAATTAGCATTTCCAGAATTAGATTTCCAGGTGTTTGTTTATGAACTACACTTAAAAATGACTAAATATTAGAGAAAACTCCTCATCATTAGAAATATGTCTTCAGGAGACAGACCTTACGATTTCTTGACAAAAGAAATTTCCATTTTGACATTTAAATTGCAGGTGACAGGATATCTAATGGAGATGGCATCTACCATCACGTGCCATCCTTCTTATCTGTTTCTTGGGATTTATTGAACCCACTAGAGTCGAAAGCAGTGGTTTTAGGAGGCTCATTAATATTGATATTTAATGACTTCTCTTTAAATATCAAATTGAAGGTTTCCTAACGACATTCAATTAACTGTTTAATGACTGGACATGTAAATTTTCAGGGCCCTTAGGAGAAAAGTGTTTTTTCCCCCCCAAAATAACAAGACACAGGCACTTTGGTTATGTTTGATCTTCAGTTGACTGTGACCTACCTCTTATCCCAAACAAATGGGTAATGCTAAGAGCTGAGAATGGGTGAAGGGTCTCTTCAGAATCATTTCCTGCTCCTTCCTGTGGATGAGGATTATATGCTTCAGGGTGTGCTTGAGCCTAGTAAAGACGCAAGGAGAGGTGAGCACCCATGCAAGATCAGTAGATCGGCTGTCTCATAGCAGTGAGAACCCTACAGATTCTCTATCCACCAGAGAAGACTACTTGGGCATGAGTTCAAACTAACAGAAAGTTTTCATTAGCCAGATGGTGACTACATTAGGTATTTGGGACCCTAGTGTAGCCCTGAGTCTTTCTCAAGATGAGCTTTTAAGTACCAAAATCCTTCCTCGGTAGATATACCTTAATTAGAACAGTTAGCCAGAAGTGAAACTATAGAAGCAAAAACAAATGTTAGTACATTTAGGGGCTCTCCCACAATTATGAACTTTGATGGATTAGGCCCTTGTTCTCATTTTGGCAGGTGGTGGTGTCTCTATGCTAATAGACTCCATGGCCTGAATGGCAATTCCACCATGGCATCAATTGTGCTAAGCTAGGTTCTAAGGCCTGTTATATCACATGGAATGTAACTTACAGTCACACCATTTTAAAAGTGCCCTGAGTTATTCTTAATTTATAGATTTGGAAACCAACCCAAGAGATGCTTAAAGTTTTGCCTATAGCCATTTTTCTCAACCCCTGTCTCTTATAATCCTCTGCTTCCTCCTCCACTAGATTCCTTGAGGCTTTGTGATAAATAGGTATAATATACATGGCATTAATCAACACACAGAATGTTTTGTTGCTGGTACAAGACTTGCAGAAGATTAAGACTTTCAACCCTTTACCATGGATTAGGGAGGTACTCACAAGGCCCTATACCTAGCTGAGGGGCTAGGTATGTTTGTCACCCAGGGAAGGAAAGTCATATTTCTTTGGCAGTGTGGCCAAATATGGGTTGTTGGAATACCAGTGGTTGATGCCTTATATGTATGTCTATATGGAAAGCACCAACTGGATACAGTAGATGAGAGAGAGAGAGAGATAGATAGATAGATAGATAGATAGATAGATAGAGAGAGAGAGAGAGAGAGAGAGAGAGAGAGAGAGAGAGAGAGATTCAGACAGACAGACAGACAGAGACACAGAGAGAGACACACAGAGAAAGAGAGACAGAGACAGAGACACAGAGAGACAGAGAGATGGAAGAGGGAAAGAGAAAGAGAGAGCTCAGAGAGGACAAAACATTGGTAGGGGGTCAAAAAGAACCTGGGGGACATGATCTAAATAATTATATTCCTGTATGAAATTACCAAATAATAAAAATTACTACTTGCAAATATATATGGCCCAATAATTATTTAGTGCTGTCTACATGGTGGCACCAGTAAAGTTTGATTCTACACTTCTGACAAAGGAAAAATATCTTTGAGTTTCCCTACTAATAAATATAATTTTGTTTCCACCAGTGCTTATCTGGTTTATTAAGCTAGTGCATTTGAACATGGAAAAGCACTGCCTGAGATTTGATTCCTCACAATGATGAAGTAGATGTCATTGAAGCCTGGGGCAGAAGGGGAATGTTTTGAGAATTTGATAGATAAAATTGAGTATAATCATATGTAGAATGCCCTTTTTTAGATACTTTGTTTGAGCCATCATTCATTTTGAGTCTTGTGATGGTTTGAAAGAAAATGGCCTGATAAGCTCAGCTCATAGGTTTGAAAGCCTTATCAAGAGGGAGTGGCACCATATGATAGTATTAGGAGATGTGGCCTCGTGGGAGAAAGTGTGTCACTGGGGATCGACTTGGAGGTTACAAAACACTCATTCTAAGCCCAGAGTCTCTCTCTTCCTGCTGCCTGCAAACCTGGATGTAGACCTCGCTGTTAGCTACTGCTCCAGCACCATGTCAGCCTGTGTGCTGCCATGTTTCCTGCCATGATGCCAAAGGACTAAATCTTCAAAACTGTAAACAAGCTCTAATTAAGTGCTTTCCTTTATAACAGTTGCTGTCATCTGGTATAATTTCAAAGTAATAGAACAGTGACCAAGACAAGTCTTAATTATTTTTCAGTCTTTTAATTTTTCTTTATTTAAAAACTTTTTTTTCTTTTTTTTTTTTTTAGTGATGGTAATGAAACCCTGGGTCTCTTACACTCTGAGCAATGTTCTTCAACCAAGTTACATATCATTCTCCCATATCTTAAGCATGACAACCTGTCTTTGATTAGTGATTTCATCCTATCATCTGGACAATTTATTCAAATTTTCTGCTTCAGTTTTGTCTTTTATGAATTGTTAAGTGATACAATTGAAAGATAAAATTAGGTGAACTACATGTACTATCATATGAAATCACCACTCATTTAATATAAACTAATTTGATTTGTGTAAAGTTTTTTAAAAATTATGATTCCTATTGTTTTTTCGGGAAAGAACTGGATGCTGAAGTTGATAGATAATGTTGTGGAATCTTAAAATTCTGGCTTTACATATTGATTCGAATACATTCTAGCTGCTATATTTGTGTTGTTTAAAAATTGTTGTGTTGATGCTGACGTCTGTTTAGTTTCATTCTGTTGCTGTGATAAAACAGTCTGACCCAAAGCAACTTGTAGATGAAAGGGTGTATTTCAGCTTACAGTTTTAGGTCTTGGTCTATGCTTGAGGGAAGTAGGGCAGAAATTCAAGTTAGAAAATTAGGGTCAGGAATCCAGAGGAATCCAAAGTGAGCTCACTGGCTCAGTCTCTGAATCAAGCTTAGTCAGCTTAAAAAAGCTTTTTATTTTTAATTTGTTCGCTTTACATCCTAATTGTAGCCCCCCTCCCTTGTCACCTCCCAATCTCACCTTCCCTCCCTCACACCCTCCCCCTCTCTTTTCTAGTCCTCAGAAAGGGGAGCCCTCCCCCCTTAACATCTGACCCCAGCCTATCAAGTCTCATCTGGACTGCCTGCATCCTCTTCCTCTGTGACCTGGCAAGGCTGCCCTGCCAGGGAGAAGGGATCATTGAATGGGCACTAGAGTCCATGTCATAAGTAGCCCCTACTCCCCATATTATGGGACCCACATGGAGACTGAGCTGCCTATCTACTACATCTGAGCAGAGGGTCTAGGTCCACACCATGCACAGTCTTGGTGAATCAGTGTCTGTAGCACCCCCTCCTCATCCAGATTTTTTGTCTCCATTGGTCTCCTTGTGGAGCTCCTGTCCCCTGAAGGTCCTTCTATCCCCCACCTCTTCCATAGGACTCTACCCAGGAGTGTGGCTGCATGTCTCAGCATCTGCTTAGATTTCCTGCCGGGTGGATTCTTTCAGAGGACCTCTAAGGTAGGCTCCTTTCTTGTTCCTTCTCTTTAACTGCTTCTGGTGTCTATTCTATTTTTCCTTTTGAATTAGAATTAAGCATTCTCCCTAGGGTCCTCCTTGTTTTTTTAGTTTCTTTAGGACTGTGCACTGTACTGTGGTTATCCTGTATTATTTGGCTAATATCCACTTATAAGTGAGTGTATATCATACATATCTTTCTGGATCTGGGTTATCTCACTCAGGATGATCACCTCTAGTTCCATTCATTTGCCTGCAGATTTCAAGATTTCCTTGTTTTTAATAGCTGAGTAATATTCTATTGTGTAAATGTACAAGAGTTTCCTTATCCAATCTTTGGTTGAGAGAAATCTATGTGGTTTCCGGATTCTAGCTATTATGAATAAAGCTACTATGAACATAGTTGAACAAATGTCCTTGTTGTATGGTGGAGCATCTTTTGAGTATGTGCTCAGGAGTGATGTTTTTATTTAGCTCCTTTCCATCTGCCTAAGGATGGCCCTCTGCACAGTGGTATGAGCCCTCCCACAGTAGTCATTAATTAAGAGAATCTCTCATGCACATGACCAGAGGCTAGTCTGATTGAAGCAAATCTTCAGTTGAATTTTTCTCTTTCTTGATGAGCCTTGGTTGTCCCATGACAACCTATTCAGGACATTACACCCCTTGTCAACTTGACTCACAAACACATCCTCAGTAAACTATAACATTTGCTTTTTTGTTATCTGCAAGACCTCATGGTACTATCATGATAACAAGTACAGTACATCTTTAAAAGTTCCACAATCTTTAAAAATTTCAGGGTTTCAAATATGCAACATCTCTTTAAAAGTCTGAAGTCTTTCAACTGTGAGCTAGCATAAAAAGTTATATATTTTCTTATACTAAAACAGAAAATTTGGAACATATAGCCTATTATACTTAAGCAAAAATTAAAGTCCAGAATTGTAAATCCAAATTCTGTTGCTCAGCATTCTACATCTTGAACTCAAGATCACCTGGGCTACAAAAGATTTTGTGCAGCAACACTTCTCCACTTTGTTATCTTCAACATACACAGCTTGTTTCATCATCTGAGACTTATTCTATTTCACATCTGCCACTGAGGTACCAATCCTGGCAATGTCAACATCATGGAGTCTCTGGAGTAAGGACTGCAATTGAACTTTCACCTTCACTGAAGTCCTTACAAGGCTTCTCTACAAGAACTCCAACTAAGCCATTAGGTGCCAAGCCCCAGATGCTCTCCAAGTTCTCTTCATGACTTCAAAATCAGACCATATAGAAGATCCTTACACATTATTTTCCAAGTTCTGATGCCTGCTTGAGACATAGTCATGGACTACAATGTATGTGTAATGACCCAAGGAGTTACTTCCCAGAAGGTTTTACCTCAAAAATGCTGATTTAAAAAAAAAGTCACAGGTGATTATTTTCAGCCTTAGCTTATTAGTAATCACAGAGTCTTAGCCCAAATTATCATGTGAGTGGCCCAAAAAATGTGTTTGTGTTCCTATGAAATTTCAGAAGCCAGGCCTCCATTGTTGATATTTTTCAATTTTCTTATATTTCAAGCTTCTACAGAACATATCACTAAGCTGTGAGAACTCAATGGCTTTTCTAACTCAAAGTTCCAAAAAGTTCCACAGCCTTAATAATAACAACAAGGACAACAACAACAACAACAACAAATCAAACCTATAAAGCAAAAACAAAACACTAAAAACAACAAGACCCCCAAAACAACATAGTCAGGTTCATAAGCAATACCCCACTTCTGCCACAATTTCTGTTTAAGTTATATATTGTTGCTACAATAAAATACTTTAACCAAAATCAAATTGTGGAGTGAAGAGTTTATTGCATTGTGTATTTGTTGCCTACATTTAGTCTTTGACAGAAGCCAGTCAGCAAATCAAGACAAGCATGTGGGGAGATATAAGAAGTGGTTATGACCTAAACTCCTTGTTTTCATGTATGAAATTACCAAAGTATGAACAAAACAATTGAAAAATTAATGCTTAGATTATTTTGTTTTTTACTGAGAAACTTAAATATAACAACAACAGCGGCAACAACAACTCTTGTGACCTACTGTAGGATGGCAGTTACCTAAAACTCAAGTAGATCTTCTCCAGGTAGAGTTTCTGTAGTTTACCAAGCCAAGGCAAGACTTTTGCTTATCAAAGTTCTTTTTGCAAAAGCCCCAGATTTTCCTGAAGAGGCAGTAATTACTTCAGCGTAGGCCAAGGAAAGAGTAGGCATTATCCTCAATGCATACACTTAATCAAAGGGATGGCTTTCTTGACTTCTCATTAGATGTGCCTTTTAAAGAATATTTAATTTTACGTTTTAAAGGGAGACAATTTAGAGCAGAATTTCCTTTGATCAAGGCTTGAATGTGAAAATCAGGTTCAACTGTGATCAAATTTAATGGAATTCCCTGCTTTTTTCTTTCATAAGTAATAATTGCTCATTTGCCACTGAAGTGTCCCTAGGTTACCCTTTTCAGACGTGGTCTATGAAGCCAGACACGTTGTACTTGTCAGCACCTGAGATTCCTGCTCCATCATTTACACATGAGGAAAATAGTGGTGCGAAACTGAAGACAGGATTCTGTTCAGGGACGCACACATGCATTCTTCTACAGAGCCACGTAGCAGCGCACACCATTCCCGACTTGGAATTCCTGGTGCCATTCCTCTTCCCCATTAGGCCATCTCCCCTACAGCTATTGCTCCACTGTGTAAGAATTCTCATGCATGTCACTCTAGACACTCTTGGGTTTTTTTTTTTTTCTGTTGCTACATAAGAGCATTCCATAATAAGGCATTAAAATTGCTGGTGAAATGAAATTACAAGGACTGGTGGCCTGAATATGTCCCTAATGGTGTAAAATATCAATTCTCAGAGAGTTTGCCCCACCTTCCCTCCTAGTACTACACATACAGACAACTGAGGACACTGAGTGAAAACTACAAACAAAAAGATAGTGTGTATCTATTAACTTTTAACCTTAAACATTCAGGATATTAGTCATGGTCATTTTTTTCTCCATCTGTTTATCAGTGAGGCATAACCAAGTCCAGGAAAAGGAATCAAAGTGTCAAAATAATTACAGTGGCTTCCACAGAGGCAGTGAAAGGTTATTCAGAAAATATATTTTTAGTTCTATCTTATTTCTTGTTATTTTTTCAAAATAACTTTATAAGTGTTATGGTCTGAAGCAGTGAAGTGGAAGATTAAACCTTCTTTAAGTAAATGGAAGAGTACTCAGAGTGAAGAGCAAGCAGTGCCTGGTAGGAAAAATTTTGCTTCCTGTAAAGTTCATGTTAATACAAAATGCGTTTGTATTCAGGAGAAATAATAGCCACTGAAGGCAGTACAATGTTTTTTCAACAAATACTGCCTGGTGGGTATTTATGAAATAAATAGAACATAAAGACGTAAAACGTAGTTTGAAAGTATGAGAGAAAAATGATTTGGTTTACACATGTGCAAAGCCTAGGTTGTAAAATTTGGTTTGCTTTTTTACTTTTATGCAGGTTAGACTTACTTCACTCTCAGCCTTCCACTAAGAAATGAAGGAAGCTGGGCATAGTGATGCAAGTCTTTAATTCCAGCACTCAGGAGGTTGAGGCATGCAGATCTCTGAGCTCAAGACAGCCCGGTCTGCAGAGCGAGTTCCAGGACAGCCAGGGATACCCAGAGAAACACTGTCTTGAAGAAAACCAAACCAACCAGCCAATTAAACAAACCAAACAAACAATAAAAAAAATGAAGAAACATGGCTATTATAAGGAATAAAAAACAGAACAGGCTTCTACCAAAACACTGGCATTTTCTTGTAAAGTAATCATACATTTTCTTACCTTTTAGCAACTGGAGGACTGCACATCGGATGTTTGAAGATGTGCTCATGCAAAGCTCTGTGTGTGGACATGGTAGGGATTTGAGAGAGGGGTCCTGGGAGAGGCTGGAGGGAGGAAAGGAAGAGAAAAAGTAATGTAGTTATATTTCAATTAAAAACATATTAAGAAGAAAAAAATTTGGAAATAGAAAAAATTATGAAATGATAAAATAAATGAGTAGTTCCTAGGAGAGGCAAGTGACTGTGGCTATAAATGGACAATATGAGGGATGTTGAGTGTCATGGAAACAATCCTTTATCTTAACTACTAATCTCAGCATGTTGATTATGATGTACTGTAGCCTTTACCATTTTGGGGAACTTTGTAGAGGCTATACGAGACCCTGCTGTGTTACTGCTCATAACTGTATGTTAAATTATAACTGTACAGAAATTTAAATTCTATGATTATGATAACTTGACATTAGTGATATGTTGTTTATTTAGAATTAGGTGGGAACTTCCTGGCATGATCCAGGAAGTTAATGACACATAATACCAGCAGTGTTATGAGTCTTATATACTTATTTGAGCATTATTTATATGAAAATTAGTAATTGTTATATTACATGTGCCAGGGCACCAAAACAATAGCTAATATTTACCTTTTTATGGTTCTGACTTTTAATACTAGCGATGTATGATCACTGGCATTTTTATCAAGAGTTATGATATTGTCAATAAAATGCATTAGCAGTATTATATTTCTTACTGCCACATATTCATAGTAGCAAATGTGTTAGTTCCATTTAAACGTTCCTTTGTTGAAGCAGTAGATATTAATTTTATTAAATTTAAATTTCTTAGATGTTTGGAATATTATACTTGATAAAATGTGAGATCCACACAAATCAAGTGGGATACAAGTCAAAAAATGTTGTAGAGAAGCACTTGTACGATGTTTTGAGGTCCAAGTTGAGTGAGTAGGGGTGTGCATGTGTGTATGTGTGTGTGTAGGTGGTTTGAATAAGATATTTCCCTTGTTGGCTACTGCTTTTGAACACTTACCGGTTTTGGTTGCAGATATCATGAAACGTTTAGGTCCCTTTTGGGAGGAAGTATGTCACCAGGGCCAGGTTTTGAGAGTTCACAGACTCACTTGTTTCTGTGCAGTTGAGATGTCATCAATCTGCTTTGCTTCTTGCTCCAGCCACCATTATGGACACCGACCTTCTGGAACTGTAATCCAATGTCACATCTTCCTCCATATACCAGTCTTGACTATGACGCTTTTATCATAACAACCAAAACAACTAATACAATATGCCTGCACTTACAGAAGACAGAGATCAACACCTGCTTTCTGTTGTTTCTCATCTTGTTTCCTTGAGGCAGAGTCTCTCCATGACCTTGTGGCCAGTGATTGGCTAGATGGGATGGCCAGAAAACCCTGAATTTTCCTGTCTCTGCTATCCCATGCATATGTAGGCCACAACGCCTATCTTTTTATCTACGTCTCGGAAGTTCAAACTCAAGTACTTACACTTGCAATCTAAGGACTTTAACTGTCAATGCTTTTCTTGGTTAAGAGGGCAGAGTAAATTTTAGGGGAGGGGTGTTTATGGGACTATTTGTCTTTATTTTGGTGATAATCATACAGCGTATGCATTTGCCAAAACACAGAATTGTACACACTCTCTTCCCCACACTCATGATGAGCCTGAATTATTTATAGTTTACAGCTGATAGACTCTTGCTCCTAGCCATTGGCTAAGATTCCTCTGTGAGCAGAGTATACTGTTACCTGCTTAGTGATGGCTCACTGCATAGCTGTGCTTTGTCATCATGGATACTTTCCTTGAACCAAGATTGGGAAGTCAAGTGGGATTTGCTCACATTCCCACTAGCATTCTGTATCTCGAACCAACTTTGTTTTCACAAGATTCCATGAGATCTTTATTTGTGCTTTTCTTTTCACTGTTACTGAGCTTTACCTTATTTTAGCTCTTATACAAAATGTAAGGTGCTAAATCATAGAAACGCTTATGTTTAAAATCTTCTTGTTCTGTTCGTTGGTTTGTGTATTTGTTTTTAGTTTATTCACGTTATATCCTTATTGTAGGATTGTAGCTTTCTCCCTTGTCCCCTTTCAATCCCACCCTTTCCCCTTCACCCCATCCTAGTCCTCAGAAAGGAGAAGCCCTCCTCCTCTATCATCTGACCTGAGTGTATCAAGTTTCATCTGCACTGTGTGCATCTTCTTCCTCTGTGGCCTGCCAAGGCCACCCCACTAGGGGCAAGTGATTAAAGAGTGGGCATCAGAGTCCATGTCAGACATAGCCCTTACTCTATAGACTCAGTGTGAAGGCACCATGGACTGAACCCACTCTTGACTTTAGCTAGTACTTGCCTATATGAAGTATCTAAGAGGGCTAGAAACAATATCCAGGTAGCTATTAACTTTTCAATATAAGATAATCTTTCTTTTTCTCTTACACACATACACACACACACACACACACACACACACACACACACACACACAGGTACACAATTGGTCTCATGTAGAGTCTTGAACTCCCAGTGTTCCTGCTTCTGCTTCGCAGATGTTGGGAGTGCAGGAGTGTACCCTACACCTGGCCTAGGAGTTCCCTTTCAGAGATAGAAAAGTCATTTTTTCTCAGATGTTATTATTTCCTTATGTTGACAAAATATTTTTTAATGTCCATGAAATGTAACTATAAAATATAGAATATATTTGAGGCCTAATATAAGTTGATAATTGACTCATCTCTAGGATTTTAAGACATAATTTTTTTTTTCACAGATCCTACTGTAAAGTAGCTCAAGATCCGGCAAGAAAATGGAATAAGATATCATAAAACTCAGAGAAATAGCCACCTTGAAGAAAATACATAAACTAAGCTCGGAAAGAAAGTCAAAATTCTATACAGCAGAAATAAAAGCAAAGTAAAACCAATAAAAAATAAATTGAGTCTTCAAAGGCTTAGGAAAGTTTTAACCTGAATAAAGGGGCTTTAACATCAGACTTCAGTTGTGTAAATAGAATGGACTTGGTTATGTTTCAAAGTCCATCTTAGTAGTCTCATTCTTTGATTGGAGTGTTAATGCTATTTACTTTTAAGGTTTCATTAGATATGTCAGAAATACAGTTTTCTTTTGTTTCCTCTTGTCCTCATTTCTCCACTTTTTTTTCCTCTGGCTTCTGTGGGTTTTTCTCCTGTTATAACTCTTATCATATTCATTGCCTCCTGGGATCTTGAAGCTCTGGCGAACTTTATGAAGTCTGCACTTCCTGCCTGGCAGTTAAATATTAGCAAAGTTCTATTGCTCTGCATCTGGAGAGGTGACTCAGTGGTTAGGGTGCAGGCTGCTTTTCCAGAGGACCTGATATCATTTCACAGTATTCATGTCAGATGGCACACAGCTGCCTGTAACCCTAGGGCAACTGACATCTTCCTGTGGTTTTTAATGGCACTCACACCCATTGCCTGTGCACCCACACACATAAATAAATAAAATTAGACAAAACGAAATTAAATGAATTAAATAAATCTTTAGAAATTCTATTGTTCCGTTCTCAAACATGCTGATTCTAACCTTTACCATCTTCACCTCCTTATTCCATTCGCTCAGTAAAACTTTTTCCTTTACAACTAGTTATTTTGGTTAACTTTTTTTACATAGTTGAGATTTCATAGTTTTTCAATTCTTTCAATTTGACGTTCAATTTCTTGTTGAAATATCTTTGTTTTGACTGCTACAAAATAATTTTTAATCAATTTTAGAATGCAGTTCTTCAAACTGCTGGCAACTCTAGATATCTCACATTTGTAAGGCGAACATCTTTTATAGCATGATAAATTGTATTTTGTTACACCATGAAACAGTTTTCTATTATTCAAGGAAATTCTAGTTTTCATGTAGGAAATTCTGGATCCAATTTGTTGCTTTATTTCAACTTGAAGTGAACATATTTGGGTTTATCAGTAAGTTATTGATTAACTTTTGGGGACTGCTGTCATATGCATGTTTAAACAGTCATAGCTTTCGGAGACATACATTGTTACAAGTCTGACTCTTAGTCCTACCTAAGCTAATTGAAGCATAAAAATTGCCTTTGAAAATTGCCAGGTAGTTAAGTATTTCTTATTGTAGGAGGAAGATTGATGTTGGTGCGTATGAAGAGGTCTTTTAGGCAAGATGCTTGTTATTGTGATTTGTTTTAATAAAGTGACAAAGCTGTCAAGTTACTGGAGCTAAAAGTTTGGTTTTCGACATCACAACTTAGATTCAGACAGAGTACATCTGAGACTAATCTGCTTTCTCTAAGCAGGGACCGCCAAAGGCCAGCTCATTCTCTGATAGCCCTCTTAGAAGAACTCTGCTTACAATCGCAAAGAACTTTACCAGGCATTAAAGATTTCTTGTTTTCTCAGGCAATGGATAAAAAAAAAAATATAAAGAATGATATGAAAAAGCCTGTACTACTCATGCATATTGAGTCTAAATTTATATTTCACAGTGTTAATTTTAAGCTGAGAATAAATCAGTCAACCAGATATAGCTTTTGTAAGAAGAAATCCTTAGTCCTAAGAAAAGAATTCTAATTCTCTCCAGGAGAATACTGATAATCTGAGATTCACTTATCTTTCTCAGAGAAAGAATAAGCATCATAAATTTAATCACAAATTGTATTAGAAAATAAATGACTACAAGGAGTGCCAGTGGCTGCTATGGAGAGTCACATTGACATTCCAAAGAGAAATACAATATTACAACTTAAGGAGATTATAAATTTATGATGTTTTTAGTGATTTAAATGTAAGTGGAAGATAATCATGAAAAATGAAGAGGGTGGGACGAGAGAAAAGGTACCATTTGCAAAGTTAGACTATCATTTATATTACTAGCTAAAGACTTACTTCGCGCATCTGACATTTGCTCACAGTTAAATTTTCCAACACATCAGCTGCTGCCAGGAAAAGGGGTCTGGGCAACGACGAAGGCATTTATATGTTTGACTTAAGTTTGGGTGTGTGGCCATTCATTGTATCTGTTATCAAGAAATCTCTATTTGAAAAAGCAGCAAAGGTGTTTTATAAAGCTTTAAGAAGCAAGACTGAGAAAACAAGGCAACATCTGTGCTGCTTTTTACCTGAGAAATTTCATTTTAAGTGATGTTAAATGTACCATGAATGTTGCATGTGTTGGGTCTGTTTTGGAGCATTTTGCTTTTTCATGACTCATAATGTTTAATTCTCAGATTCTCTGAATGGTTGTGTGTGGTGGGATCAAATGCTTTGTCATGTTAGTGAAAATTCTGTGATTTCTCGGCTCTTAAACATTTATTCTTGTCACTCAAATTGGAAGACGTTTTCTCTGACAAATACTCCAGAAACTAACCCTTTGAAGAAGTCAGAAAGAAGCCTGGCCAGGTGACACATCAATGTAATCCTAGCGTTGGGAAGTTAAGAGGCAGGTGGATCTCTTTGAGTTTGAAGCCAGCCTGGTTGATGAGGCAAGTCCAGGACACCAATGCTGAACAGATATCATGTTTTGGAAGGAAAAAAAGAGAGAGAAATCAGAAAGATTTTAGGTTCAACACCTCATATGAAGCTCTGCATTGCTATTGCACTCACCTATCTTTCTGTCTTTTAAAGCTTCGTGCATTTTTTTTTCTTAAGTAAGGCCCTGTTCTATCTAACTAGCATACCCTCATCTTGCAGAGTTCTTCTATTAAGTGATGAGAATATTGAAGATTTGCTTGCAACAAATTTTAAGCAAATAATAACGCATCAATAAACAATCATACTGTATAGCAAATATAGTATAGCCTATTCATTCTGTCTAACTAAAACTGTCTCTTCTATAACATTTATCTGTTTCCTCCAAGTTCCCAATCCCTGTAACTACCACTATACTGTGTGTGTGTGTGTGTGTGTGTGTGTGTGTGTGTGTGTGTCTGTGTGTGTCTGTGTGTGTTAAACAAGTAAGAATTTGTCAGGATTTGGTAGGTAGTTATGCTGCTATAAAGTAGATTTAGAAGGGAATCCAAAATGAACAAAGGCACCAGAAAAATGCCTTCTCTTTTAAAATAGAAACAAAAACAGCTAACGTACGGCACCTTTGAGGTGAGTGAACATTGGAGAATGAACATGAAGGAATCTCAGAATGCATGAAGCTGAGGCTGGACTCTTGCAAGCCTGAAAGCCGAGCCAGAAGAACATGAAGAAGATTATGGTTCCCCAGGACCCACCAGTGGGCCATAGAACCTTTTCCCTTGTAAGGTAAAGAGTGAATGGGAAAGTTCCAGGAAATCTTGGAATAAAAGTCAATAGTCCCAGCTCCTATAAAGTTTCATAGTTGGCCCAGGCTTCCAGGTCAATGAGTCTTGGTTTTGGAGGAAGAATTCTCCAGAGGGTGTCTACACACTCCTAGAGCCCAGACTTTACTAACTTGACTTGGGAGATATTTAGGCATGAATACTGTCATCTCGACAGAAACCCACATACACCGCCTTTTCTGGGAATCTACAGTCATGCAGCGCCACCAGTAGAAGTGGCTGTAGCCTCACAAGGCCACCACCTAGCAGATGAAAAACCATGACCTCAGTACCCAACTGTGGAAGAAGATGGAAGCTCACAGCTACTATTATAAGAACCGAGAAATAAAGGGCCTTGCATGCTGGGAACTTGCTTTAATAAAAAGGCAACGAAAGGACTTAGTGTAGGCAAGGAGCTACTATCCTGCCTCTTAGTCATTTGTTGAGGGCTTAGCCAATAACAGAGAATACACTAGACATTATATTTTCCTGATGTCACCTGGCTCTGAAGGCCATCACTGTGCACCCACACCACCGGTCAGTTGCTTGGTGGATATGCTCACTGCTGTGGCTGAGTGTGCATGCTCGTTTTCAAGTATCATCCGACTTGTGGCCATTTGGGCATCATTTCCTTTAAATCCATCATGTGTAGAAAATGACAATTTATCCTCCCTATTTCTGCATATGTGTGTGTGGCATATGAAGACACATGTATGCATGTGGTAGCATGCTTTTGACCTCACAAAGGCCAGAGCTTCATGTTAGAAATCTTTCTCGGTAGCATTCCCACCTTATTCTTTGAGGCAAAGTCTTTCCATTAAACCTACAGCCTATTGATTCAGCAACTCCCCCTAGCCATCTTGTTCTGGGGAATCTCTACTACTACCAGCTGCTGAGAGAGAAATTCCAGGTGAGTCATTGTGCCCAATGGCACTTAAGTTAGTTCTGGGCCATTTATCTTGCTTGAGCCTCAAGTGTTTTATCATTTTATGTACTAAGTCATCTCTTCAGCTCAGTTTCCTTGCTTTAAGGCTGAATGGCATTGCATCCTTTTTTTTCTGTTCCTTTATCTATAATGTTGATGATTAGTTTAATTCCATGTCTTGGACATTAAAATTAACACCACAGTGAACATGAGTGTATATATATATATATATATATATATATATATATATATATATATGTATGTATGTATGTATGTATATCACACTAACTCTGTACCCATTATATCTACAAGATACGGTAGGTGGTTGTTACAGTGTGGACAGATGCCACACAGGAGTCTATGTGAATGTGTGGTCTTTGGTGTATACAGTTGGCAATAGTGTGAGATTTGCATGGGCTTTTGATGATGAGGACTTATTGGAAGTTACTAGGTTATTTTCAGCCCCCTATTAGCCTGGGGAGCTATTAATCATTTATTTCCTTTGACTTGAGTTGACCACTGGCGCTAACACGTGCGTGCCTTTGCCATCTACTGCTCTGTCAGGCACCAATCAATGAGCTGCCTAATCTTCAGTTTGAAACTCCAGAATCTTGAAATGGAATGACATTTTTCCTACCCACCGTTTAGCATGTTTCAAGAATTTTGTACTAGTGACAGGAAATAAATATACTCATGCAGAAATGGTGGGAATGAATTCTTCTCTCCTTTGTCTGTCTTTCTCTTCTGCAATATAGAATCCATGGCATTCATCTCCTCTGAAGGAAACAACAGCAAAGTACCATCTTGGAAACAAAAAGTAATCTTGACAAGATCCTGGAGTTTTATGTTAATATTCCCAGGTTTCACATGTATGAGGAAATAATTTTTCTATTTTTTGTAAACTACCCCGTCTTAGGTATTTTGTCATAGCACCAGAAATAAACAAAGACAAGGTGTTTTTTTAACCTGTTACATTTACTCATGTTATTCATTTTCTTGCTATTGAATCTTTTGAATTCCTTATATATGTTGTATATTAATTCTTGATTACATGTGCTACTTGACAATATTTTTTCTTAATTGATGGGTTGTCTTTTGCTCTGTGGATTGCTTTTGTTGCTATGTGAGATGTTTTCTTTTGATTTGATTCTCCCAGTCTGTTTTGCTTTCATTATATTTTCAAGGTTATATTTATTTATATACTCATTTTAGTTCTGATTTACTTTACTTTTATTTTATTTTTAAATTAATTTATTCATATTACATCTCAATTGTTATCCCCTCACTTGTATCTTCCTGTTCCCCCCTACCTCTCTCCTTCACCCTATTCCCCTCCCCTAGATCTGTGACAGAAGGGGACCTCCTCCCCCACCATATGATCACAGCCTATCAGATCTCATTCTGGTAGTCTGCTTACCCTTCCTCTGAGTGCGACCAGGCCTCCTCACCAAAGGGAAGTGGCCAAATAGGGGGCACCAGAGTTCATATCAGAGTCAATACCTGCTCTTCACATAACTGAGGAGAATGTGCTGTCCATTGCCTAGATCTGAACAGGAGGTCTAGGTTTACTGCATGCATTGGTTGGTACAGTAGTTTGATCAGACACCCCTGGGTCCAGATCCACCAGCCTTGATGGTCTTTTTGTAGGTTTCTAGGACCCTCTGCCTTCTATTTCCCCATTCTCCCATATTTAAAATGACAACAAAATAATTGAAAATATTTCTCAAGAAATGTCATTAACATTTTTCCTATTTGATTTCTTCTAAATATTTTAAAGTTTTAGGTATTATGTTCAAGTCTAATCTATTTTGAGTCTATTTTATTATGAGGTATGACATCAGGACCCAGTTTCTTCCATTTGTGTGTGGATATCCAGGTGTTTACAAAAAATGTACCCTCCCTATAGTGTGTTGCTGCCATTTCTGCTAAATGTGAATTAGCCATAAATGCATCTATTTATTTCTGTCCTATTGGCTTATGAGTCTATTTTAATTTTAGTATCATTTTTATTTATACAATTTTAGAACATAATTTGAAATCAGGAAGTGTGATGTCTTCAAGTTATTTGGTTCTTGGCTTGCTCATTTATGAAACCGTGTTCTTACATAGCTGTATGTTCCTCAAGCATGGGTCAGAATCAAGAATTATGTCTCCTTCCTCATAAAGCCTTCAATTTCTAAGCATGCTGTGCTATTTCCTATGATTATAAAATAAAAGTATTTTAAAAGTACCAAATAGAGGCTGGAGAGTTAGCTTAGTCGTTAAGAGTGTACACTGTTCTTGCAGAGGACCAGAGTTTAATTACAAAATCCAAAAAAAGGGACAACTTACAAACCAACTGTAAGTCAAGTTTCATGGAGACCCTATACTTTCTGCCTCTGTGAACACCTGCATTTACATGTACACACATGCACACACACCAACATACACACTCACACACACACATGCACATGCACGTGTGCACACACATCATAAACTTCGCCAATCAAAGTAACTACATTCGTGATGTCCAATGACTCAGGAATTTTATGGTAGTAAGATGGTAAGTTCAAGTCCCAAACTTTGAAGGACCTTGTACTCACTTATTCTCAAGCACGTACATACATACATACATGCGTAAATACATATATGCACACACACCATATATATGTACATATACATTTACATATAAATGTAAATACCACTAATTGAAATGCAATGAATTCCTGTGGCTATTGACTAATA
This sequence comes from Acomys russatus, assembly GCF_903995435.1. NCBI lineage: Eukaryota > Metazoa > Chordata > Mammalia > Rodentia > Muridae > Acomys > Acomys russatus. Next base: position 15,553,632 of record NC_067147.1, read on the forward strand.
CTAGTGCTGCTCTTAATTTTGTAAAACATTTTGCAGAAATCTATCAAAATAATTATTACACAAGTTCTAGACCTTTTAAATGGTTAATTGCCCGACTTTCCCCTTTTCTTTTTGCAGCTTCTTAAGGATTCACTTGACAGATATTTGAAAGATTTGTTGAATGAACTGATGCCTTCCTAACTCCTTCTCAAGGTTCTTCAATACAATGCTTGTTGCTAATATGTGAACTGGAAAATGTATTGTTTTTTTCAAGCAACAAACATACTCCCACCCAGCTAAAGAGAAAATGGGTTTCGTTTACTTAATTTAACTTTGGAAGGCCACAGTAAGGTGTGTTTTGTTAATAAGGAGCACAGGGATGGGTGAGAGGCAAGTACTGTGGCATCGCTACCACAATTGGGATTTATAAGCATGGTGCTCTATTCAGTAGTTTCCAAGGAAGATAGATTACAGGTGCTGTGAGGGTGGTTTCCATTAGGTTGGTGGAACTTCTCCAAAGACATTCTGTCCCTACCGAATTAGGATGAATAGCTCACCTTTCAGTGGGCCTGGGTGTTGCAATGATAAATCTAACCTCAATAGGGCAAAAAGTAAAGACTAGGAGAGAGTGTAGGATTAAAACTCTGATAAACAAAACAGTGTGAAGACTTTTCAGGGTAGATAGAGATGGTATGTTGGCTCAGAGATGCAGTCTTTAAGCATCTGGCAATTGGAGGGACTGGGATTGCCAAATGAAATGGTAAGCTCATTGTGGTTGGCCAGCTGGAGCAGAGCAAATTTATTTGGAGCAGTGAATCTTGCTCGCTTTCATCTTCGTGAAGGGATTTTATTTATGGCCTCACTGAAAATGATTATCCTTAGGAAATGAAATATCTCAGAGAGCATGTCTGAACTACAAAGCACTTTGGGAAGTTCTTGCATTTCATAAGTCAAAGCTCCTTAAAAACAAGCTAACAAGTCGGCTGCCCATATACTGGGGTTCAATATTATCTGCCAGGATATTATGACACATTTTCCAGTTGTGAAATTAAGACATTATAAATTGTGCTTAAAATTTTATCAGCATTTGCTTTGGTACAAATGAAATATAATAAGCGTATATTATTGCTAAAGAGTGGGACAATTCTCATATTTTCCGAATCAGACTAGATGAAGGCTTTCTCAAATAATTAGCACACACACACAATATTGGGTAAATTTTATCTTCAATACTCTTCTTTTATCTTCTTCTTTTTCTTTCTTTCTTACTTCTCTCTCTCTCTCTCTCTCTCTCTCTTTCTGCTTCTCTCCACATGCATGCTTCAGATATTTAAATATGGAGAAGTAAAGAAAATACTGCAGATATCTACTTAAACAGTTATAAATGAAAATTAGTGATGAATCAGACAGTCTATTTAATATATGAATTGCAAAGAAAATGTCCATGCATTTTCAAATACTTAACAGATATCATGAAAAATATAGAAACACACATATAGTACGATTTCCTATTTGTACACTTCTCTTACACAGAGATCATAGCAAATTAGTTCACATCAAATTTCTTAGTGAAGGCTGAGTTTACACTTTATTACAGTGGAGGATAAACTGGGAATGCTTGTGTGAAGTCCAGACTCTGTTGCTAGATCGTCAGGTCAGTCTCTGAGTAACAAAGACAACAGTATATGGTTCTCTCACCGGCTGCCTGGGCCTACCCATGTGCACCAGTTATCCACTCTGCACAGAACTGCAAAGGTATTGCCTCGGTGTCTTCTCGTCTTTCAGTAATAAGTGCTCATCACTACATACCATGTGCAGTTCCACATTCACAGAACAGCTGGGAGAAAGAATGGCTATTCCTCATGAAAAGTCCAGCACAAGCAATGCACAATGTGTCAATATTCCGCTACAGGAAAGTTAGCTGCAGGGGCAGCTTAGAGACGGCAAACCTTCCAACGTGAAGGACAGAGCGGTTGGAGTGAAAAAGATGACAAGGTCATTCGTGCTGAAGAAAATTTAACATTAACATAAATTTCAGAGATATTTCCAGATATTGATAACAAAAAGGATATAATGTTAGAAACATATAGACACCGAGGAATATGACAATTTACTCTCTGCTTCTCTATTGTTTTAATTTTTTTTCTTTTTGAAATTAAAATATAATTACATTGTTTTCCAATTTTTCTTTTTTCCTTCCAGTCTTGCCTATGTATCTCCTAACTCTCAAATTCATGACTTCTGCCCTCTCTTTCTTATTATATATTTCCAAAGTACATAAAGTTTGCTCAGTTCATATAAAGTTGCTTGTTTATATTTTACTAATTTCAGAGTTGACCACTTTCTATGGAAAATAGGGAGATTATTACTAGGGCAGACTAATTCTGTCACTTTTAGCAACCATTAGTTGCCTGTAGTTGTTTATCTAAGTGTGGGACCCATGAGAAGCCTCCTTTCATTTTAGCCTGTCTGTTGGTGTCATCCTTTTTCACATCTTGTTTAGGCAGGCATGTTGTTGAGACTTTGTCGTGTTAGAATCTTTTTGTTGCTCATTTCTATGATTATAAAACTGCCTTTCAGTGTTGGAAGCAGCATAGACTTTGAATTTACTCTACTATCACTCTTCAGTATTTATAATATTTGGTGTTAGAGATGTCGGCCCTCTCTTCTGTCTACTTGTACTAGTAGTCACATAGTAAAAATTAGGTCAAGCTTTCCTTTTATATCTCCAAATCTCCCTGGGGAAGCCTCTCTCACAAGACTGACGTCCACCTGGTTCCAAGGGAGGGGTTTGTAAGAATTAGAAATATTTTTCTACAGTCACATGAGAAAATAAGTTATAGTGATGTCTCGGCACGGAGAAACTGCTGTTTTATACTTTGTATTTATTTGTATCTATGCTTACAAAGTTAGACTGACGGATCAGCTATTAAGAACACTTCCTCCTAGCAATCATCTGTAACTCCAGTGTCATGGGATCCATGCCCCTTCTGACCTCTGCTGGTACTGCATGCACATGATACACAGGCAGAGATGTAGTGAAAAAAAAATATATATATATATACACACACACATATATATAATAAAATATATTTATTTAAAAAGTAAAATAAATGATAGTTACCTCTGGATCTGAGATATGTTATTTTAGTTGTGATTAAGCAGTACTGTTTGACACATGAATTATTTGATTATCCACTAGTGACATATGATGCCAGTAATTCGCAGAGCCAGCTTGTTCCCTGACTTTCATGCAGCACTTCACACCAATTTGATAGCATTCAAATTATATATACATATATATGTGTGTGTGTGTGTGTGCTATTTAATTCTGAAAATATTTTAAAGGTCTCAAGAAATGAAAGAGTGTTTTATTTTTGTTGTGTTTCTAATTTGGTTTAAGAAAAAAGTTTAAAGTATAATTTTCTGGATCATTTTATTTGAAATTATAGTTAAAGAAGTGACTGGCAGCACAGATACTATTTGAGTATTTTGTGTGTGTGTGTGTGTGTGTGTGTGTGTGTGTGTGTGTGTGTGTGTGTGTGTGTGTGATGCCTGAGCCATGTTATGTAGGTGGAGGATGGAAGCAAGTGGACACCTTGTATAAATCATTTCTTTCCTACTTCCATTTGAGCCCCGAGGACGTAAGTAAGGTCACCAGGCTTGACAGCAATTGCCTTTACTCACTAAACCATATCATTAAAAACTAAAAATTAAAATTTTATTTTATAGGTATCATGACTGGATGTATAGGCAACATATGGTTCTGTTTTATTGTGTTGTTTTCTGGTTTAAGGATAAAGTGTTTGCCAGAAGCTTATGTGTCATATACTCGGGGTTCCATGTGGTGATGACACTTTGAGAGGCTCCAGAAAATGTAGGAGGTATGCCCTTACCAAAGGAGTCAGTCTGGAGGCATGCCACTGGAGGATGTGTTTTGTCTTCAAATCTTCTCTCTCTTAATACAAATCTTCCCTATACAGCCTGAGATGAAGGGTGTCATAGGCTTCTACCAACATAATGTTCTGCCCAAACACTTGGGCCCAAGTTATGGCCAATTGAATCCCTTGAAATAATGGCCTCAAGTAATTCTTTTTCCTCGGTTATTTTGTTTCACAACTACGCAAAAGTAACCAGCATTGTTACTTTGAATCAACATGAGATTAAAAAAAAAAGTTAATTTTAAACAATACATTTTCTGTTGGTTCACACAGTTAACATACATGTGTGGGTAACGTAGAAATGGTAATAAGCATGACTTGTAGTGTAGTGAGGAGCGAGGAGAGAATCAAATGAAAAGAAGCTATACACTTAGGAATGGCTGGAAGGACAAGGGAGAGTTGAGAGGCAGGAGAGGTAGGGCAGTATTAATGGAATGCTATTCAGTTAAAAACATCGAGAGATCATTTCAGCAACTGGATGACCATGCTATGATCTCAGAGAACAAGGCAGCGTGAGATGGGCTGAAGAGATATATTGTGTAGGATGCTCTAACAATTTTCATTGAAGTACTTCGAACAAGGCAGGAGACAAATATACAGAGGGTCTTTCTGGGCAGCTGGGTGAACAGCAGAGAACTGTGGAAGAACAGATTTCAAACTCAGAGAGCACTGCAGACATATAGAGAGGTGTTAAATTAACTTGATTGACTTTTTTTTGAAAGTCAGAAATTTGTGCCTTGTTACAGATGAGAACACTTTTAATTGAATTGAATTGCTGTTCTTGGCCCCTTATGCAAAGCAGAAACTAACCCTGTCTTTCTGCCTATAGCACAGTGGGTCTCATCTTTCCTAATGTTGTGACTCCTAATACAATTATTTTCATTGCTACTTCATAGCTGTAATTTTGCTACATTATGAATCATAAAGTCAATATTTTTGGAGATAGAGGTTTGTCAGAGGGGTCTGAACCCATAGATTGAGAACCTCTGTTCTAGATGCTTTCCATGTTCTCAAAGCTATGAGGGACAAGGGTAAAACCTGTCTGTATGGGGATTGACTCCAGTCATGTTAACAAGCAGTAATAATAGAAACAAGTTACAAGTCCCGTTTGAAAGCGCTGATTTGCAAGCTAGAGATGATATAGATGTCCCAAACTGTCCCTGTGTGTTGCATAAAACCATCATCCATTACTCAGGAACACTCCCTAATTATGCAGACTTGGAAGATGGTCAGGGCTTTTTTTTCATCCATCAATGCATTTCCTCGCTTCATTGTGATTCACTCTGTGATTTCCTGTAGCAGATATAATTTAAGATAGAAATGGCCTCTCTGGGAATGCTCCTATTAACTAGGAATGAGTTTTTGATACACACTATCTGTTATAACTTAAATAGAGTAACAGTTTTATGATCATCACTGGGTTGGTGTGGTGGAGGACTCATCAGGAGAGTCACACAGGTGATCGGAAACCCCTGTGACTCATGGCAAAGAGCCAGGGTATACTGTTTATAGGAATATTACATTTATCTCCAGTTAGACAGTGAACTTACTCAGAGTAGGAGCTGATCTCGTCCAACTGTGATGTGTAAGCGTTAGTAATCCTAGTAAGAAGGCATTTTGTAATTACGGAGTCCTTCCTCGTTCAGCTCCTGTTGCGCTAGGTTGGGGCAGATAGCAATAGTAAGGCAACCAGATCTGTCATAAAATTCCTATTGTGAACGAGCAGCACTAGGCTCATGCGAGCTGTTTGTGGAGTGTCAAGTAGTGTATCTATGTAGGACTGAGAACGTCAAGAGAGGAGAGGACAGCACACTGCACAGGGAGGCCATCTGCGGAGATGGTATTTAGCATGTATACTGTTGAATAAGGGGTGAGTGCCTGTGAGCTGCAAGAGAGGGATCAGTGCATTAGAAACTGAAGTGTTGGGAGCTTGTCATTAGGAAAGTGGCCAGAGCAGATAGGGGAAAACTTTCACATGAAATCAGTGGGTGTAAGGGAAAGCAACCGATGTGAAACATTGGTGTGAATAAGTTATTTATGAGTGGGGTGAGCAGGGCAATATTGATATTGAAAGAACGTGACTATACAGAAGGGGAATTGGCTGAGGTATTGGCTAGTTTTGCTATATAATCATTAATTAAATGCAAACTAGTCTGTTCACATGGCAACAATAAACTGCATTATTTCAGATGAGATTTATTTGTGTATGTGTGGATACAATTGTATGTTTACATGTGCTTGCATCCTCGTCAGGTTTCCTAAAATATAGAGATATGGAATAGAGCAAGAGAATCACAGGTTGAGGTGCCTCATACGAGTTCACTTCAAAGACTTGCAAACTCAGAATAAAATTTAAAAACTCTATGATGAGACATCATTGATGCCTCAATGGTTACAAGCACTTGCTATTCCTGTAGAAGACCTGAGTTTGCTTCCCAGCACCCAGACTGAGCACTGAGCAGCTTACATCTCCCTGTACCTCCTGATCCAAACGATCTGATGCTTTCCTCTGGCTTGCTTAGGAGGAGCACATATCTATACATAGACATACACATCTACATATAATTAAAATAATAAAATACAATAAAAAATACAAAGAAAAGTAAACTGGAAGGAGATATATTTCTCGATATTCTCATATTTGAAATACTGAGGATTGAAGGAGAATAGTTATGCATATTATTCATGAAGGAGATTTAAAATCTTCCCGGTGAAACAGAACAGGCATGAATAAGTGAAGGTCCTCTGCACATAAAAAATATGAAGAAGTCACTCTTCTTTTTAGACTAACTTTGATTGGTGTCTTAGTCACTATGCGTTTGCTGTGAAGAGAAACCATGACCAAGGCAACTCTTAAAAGTTAACTAGGAGCTTGCTTACAGGTTCAAAGGCTTAGTTTATTATCATCACAGTGTATATCATGGAGTCATGCAGGCAGATGCTGAGAGCTATATCCTGGTCTATAGGCCCATAAAGAGTACTGGGCTTGGCATGGGCTTTTGAAATCTAAAGCCCACTCTGACTGACCCACTTCCTCCGAACAAGGTAACATTTCATAATCTTTATAATCCTTTCTAATAGTGCTATTTCCTGGGGGAGTAAACATTCAAATATATGAGACTATTGGGCCTGCTCTTATTTAAACAACTACAACTGATTTGATTATGATTGAGACCAAACCTGTATAATCTTATTCGGGGCAATGAAACTGAAGTTCAACTATAGAGGCAGGGCCAGGGAGACAGCTTAGATGTACATCCCTCACCTAGCACAATCAAGGCCCTGCCTTTATTTTACAGCACTGAGGGGAAAAAATGAAAAAAGAAAGAGAATGTATGTAAATGAGAGAGGTATGAGAGAGAGAGAGAGAGAGAGAGAGAGAGAGAGAGAGAGAGAGAGACAGAGACAGAGACAGAGACAGACAGAGACAGACAGTGACAGAGACCCAGATAGAGACAGAAAATCAGGGGGGGAGAGAGGGGGGGAAAGAGAGAGACATGGGGGGGGGGGAGACAGACAGACACACACAGACACAGACAGACAAAGAGAGAGACAAAGACAGAAAGAGAGAGAGAGAGAGAGAGAGAGAGAGAGAGAGAGAGAGAGAGAGAGAGAGGAAGAGAGAGAGGAGATAGACAGACAGACACAGACACAGACAGACAAAGAGAGAGACAAAGACAGAAAAAGAGAGAGAGAGAGAGAGAGAGAGAGAGAGAGAGAGAGAGAGAAGAAGGAAGGAAAGAAAAGTAGCTGAATATTTTTTTTTAAAAAGAACACTGGTAAATAAATTTCTTGATATCAAGTGCACATCATTAATAAAATTCTGTAGTATTATTAGAAAAAGAAAATAGACTACTGGTAAAACACAAACCCTAGAACTAAATGAATATGCAATCTAGGTATATGTGTTAAATCACTAAGTATAGTTTTACCATTATTTAAAAACTATAAGACTAGTTGATTTTTATCTGGAAAAATGAATTATGTCCCAAGGAACCCAGCTCCTGGTCACAAGGCTTCTGTTGGATCCATTTAACCCATGGTATTCTATAAAGATGTATAGTGTTTTCATGTAAATTAACACAATTAATTAAATGTGTTTTTAAATAGTAAGTAAATGATCAGCGTAGGAGCAGAAATGAAGTGTTGGAAGAAAGGGGGAATCCAAGGTGGACTAATAGGTGAGTTGCTCAGCCCTTACTCACGTTGGCTCCACAAAGGCAAGAAAACAGCAAGCAGAGAGCTGTGTGTTTTAATTGCATAGCCATGGAGGAACACTAGAGTTCAGCAAAGGAGAGGATGGCACTCCATGAGATACAAGAGCCATTGTAAGCCACTACTGAAGGAAAACCAGAGGCATTTGGTATTCAACCCTACTCTTCAGTGTGGAGGCCATGTGGGAACATCAAATCCACTAGCAGTTGACAACAACCATAGAATATTTCAGAGCTGTGGCCTTCTACAGCCTCAATAGAGTAGTAACCCACAGTTCACACAGGGTCTTTGCTGTCTTTGCTCTTAAAGAAGACCTCCCATCACCATCTTCAGGCCAAACCTAAGAGAGCACAATGGGTACCACCTGCAGAGATAAGCTACTGTTCCTAGTGGTGGGGGTGAAACTCCTGCATGCCTTCATCATGATGGCATAGAACGTTGCAGACTTACAAACCCACATTAATGTGGGGAAGCAACTGTGTCCCCATGGACCTATGATTTCATGGCACACTGCTTTATGTGAGATGAGCATTTCAGCGCAGAGTATGTCCTGAAGAACTAGGAGACAAAAATGCTTGGCCTTGGGAGTCAAGATCATGGTTCTTGGACCTATGGCAGGAATAAAAGCAGACACAAATGGGATCCTTAACAACTCCATACCATGTCTAGGTATGTGCTACTATTGAGGCTAGATATAAGTGCAATGGAGAGAGCGATGCAATTTCTATATCCTCCTTCCCTTTCACAAGGTGAAAGTCCTTGTTTTTCTTGGTCTGAGTGATAGTTCTTCTAGTTACCAGAAGCAGAATGTGCCTCATGGCTCATTAAGGACTATGCATCATGAGAAAGACATCACCCGCGATTGTCAGAGAGAGGTTACACAATGAGCATTTGGCATCTACAGCTGTGTGCATCATTACCTATGTACCAAACGCTGCGGAACAATTTGAGACAGAGAGATGATTGCTTTTGTATGCGCTGCCTGGTAACGTAAACGAAAACTAATAATACACACCAAGCCGATGACTCAGACAACCGTAGGAGAAATCTATTGATTACAAAGACTCACCAAGAAAAGTTGCAGAGATAACAGACACACCAGATGGGGAAAAAAGTCTCAACATAATATTGCGTAAGTATGAATATATAGGGTGGGTGAGGTGGCTCAGTGGGTTAGAATGCTTCTTGTCAAGTCTCAGTAATGTTCAGCTACAGAACCTACATAATAGAAAGACAAGTTGTCCTTTGGCTTTCACACATGCACCGTGATACACATACATGCACACACAAACGCATACACATATATATACTCACGTACAAGATAAATTCGCATGAAAGAATATGAACACACCAGATAAACAATGCCTTATAGTGAGCACAAAAACAACAAAGAAAACAATGTTTATGAAACACCCATCAGGAACTTTAAAACGATTACAAGAAAACTCAGTCTGGTAAAAAAAGAAGACAGTTGGTATGACAAGGAATGAGAAAGGCATACACATTTCACTACAATGATTAAGATGTTGAAACTGAACCAAACAGAATACTTGCAAATGAACCCAGTAGGTCAATTAGAAAATACATTTGAAGGTTCCAAAAGAGATGAAAGATGGAATATATGATCCTATCATCACCCACAGACAGAAAATGAAGTATGCTTCTCTAACTTTTGTGACATAATTAAATAAACAGGTATTTGCATATTTGTGTTTACAAAGAAAAAGGGACACATAGAGAAAATCCATTTAATAAAAGACTAGGTGAAAACTTTTCTAGTATTGGGAAAGAGGTAGACATTGGGAAAGATGTGGAACCTAATATAAACATGACCAGGAAAGATGTTCATTCCAATTTACTAATGCTCAAAGTGGCAAAAGTCACATGCTGAAGATGCCTAAACATTTCAAAAGAAGCATGCCAAGGCACATGCAGGGACCTCTCAGTGGACTAGCATGTCTTCATAGAAGTTTCACATGCCAAGAGAGTATGGGATGAACAATACATTCTGAGCTGTGAACTTAAAGTAATCGAGCAAACAAAAGAAAAAAAAACCAACAATTTGTCACCCAAGAATATTACATGGATTGGTACTATTTAGGATGAGAGATAGGAAAGTGGGTTGGAAACAGAAGGTAAGAGGAAGGTGGATATGTGTAAAATACAAGGGTTGTAGTTGTATCAACTACTTCAATGAATCTAGTAGCTTACAGGGCATTAACTTTTTTTTTTTTTTTTTTTTTTTTTAGAAACCACATACAGCAAAGTTATCCTGCAGAACTAGCCTACCCTGCTTCTTCTTTTACACAGGAACATCTACTAAACTAAAAGAGTTAGTTGCCTTTGAGAAGATGTGCAACGTACTGCTCACCAGAAAGGAAGATCCAACCTGTAGCAGGACACTTATTTTTGGGAAAGGACTCATACACTTGGTTTTAATTACTTCATGTTTGATGAACATCTTTAAAAAATAGTTTGAACCAAAAGTACATGGTAAAAAGAGGATAAATAAATGCAGAAGCTCGGTCCCCTTTTCTGCTCTTTTATGTAGCATCTGAGAGAAAGCAGCAGGAACTGAGCATTTCTGGCCACTTTGCAGAAGGTCTTATAAATGTAATGAGTATTGAACTTGAGTAATGAGGTTTGTAAAGTGCAAAGGGCTGGAGGACGGAAGAAAATAAAGAATACAATGGGAAACTAAGTAAAGAATGGTATAAAGACTATTCTTGGAAGGAATTCCTTTTGCAAACCTGAACAAAAAGAAAATATGATGATGGAAATTATTTTGTGTCTTTAGTTTCCTCAGCTTTCAAGGAAGAAGAAGAAGAAGAAGAAAAAAAGAAACCCTCATGAGCTCTATTTTCCTTTGTACATTTAGCATATATCATTTTAGTTATTACTTAAAAAGTCATATATGTATTCAATGCACCATCGCTGCCTCAAATTAGAGAAAAAATTATTTAAAGCTGATTTCTAGCTTATGATAGCAGTCAGAGTAGGCATCCTCATTAAATGGTGACCAAAGTAATTGGAAAGATCACCATGGAAATCATTTTCCAAATGAAAAATATCCACTCCACAAGGAGCCAAGAAAAACACTAAGCTACATATGGGGAGATCTGCAAAAGGCTTATCTATCATGTTGGAAACATTACACTTATCATTAAGATTATTATGAAAACCAAATAATTCAAAGGTTATGCCAAACTAGTGACAAAATATTACATTTAGAAAAGAATACTAGATGATGAAAAAATTCACCACACTCTTTTGTGTAGATCCAGGTGCCAATAAATACTGTAGTCAATTTCGGTTTTGACTATTGATTTAGTTATACTTACCTACACTAATTATATTTAATATGTAGCTACCTGTATTTCTACATGGAGAAACAGAAAGTGACAGAACACACACACACACACAGACACACACACACACACACACACACACACACACACACACAGAGAGAGAGAGAGAGAGAGAGAGAGAGAGAGAGAGAGAGAGAGAGAGAGAGAGAGAGAGACAGAGACAGAGACAGAGACAGAGACAGAGACAGAGAGACAAAGACAGAGAGAGACAGAAGACAGAGAGACAATAGAGTGGCAGACTCTAGTTCCTATGATTAAACAAGTTTCTATGATCATAGAATTTTTTACTTTAAAAATTTTTAGATCATAATTATAACATTTCTCCTTTCCGTCTGAGCCTTCCTATATTTTCTTCTTCTTCTTTTAAAAAATCTTTTTCAAGTTCATGGTTTTTTAAAAAATTAATTGTTATTGCATTCATGTATATACAGGTGTATACACACACATATATTTATAAATATAACCTGTTCAGTCAGTATAATTTTATTTATATCTATGTTTTCAGGACTGGCTGTTAGGTATCATTAGATACCCAGGTGGTGTTCTTTACTGGGAAAGACTATTTCTCCTGATTTATTTTGTTACTTGTATTGTTAAAGAAAATAAAAGCTCTCTACTGGCTGTTTATTTGTGCTACTCTTATTTTTCTCTGCTTATATTGACACAATTGTTTTATAGATTGTTGATTATAGTAAATGGCGAACAAAGGGAATATTTCTTGCCTGTGGGAATGCTAAAGTGGAACTGAGAGAGAGAAGCCACTTGATATTCTGTCCTTAAGCTTGACATTACACTTTCCATGTTTACTCAGCACAAAGTACACCAACTTAAAAATTTATAATGTGTTCATTTTATATTTGCATAAGAGCTATGATAAAAACATCAATTGTCTTTTAAATTTGTTTTGAGATTCTGAAAACAACGCAAAGACAAACATTATTTTACAACTTACTCCTAAGGTCTTTAATTTCTCAGTTCTCCCGAAGAAGGCATAATGTCAGGCAAACTTTGGACTAGTCATAGTTTGTTTTGAAAAATTTTGCCTTCTTGTCCTCATTTACTCTCCTACACTCAGGGGTCCACCTCTGACCTGCCAGCAGTGGTCCTGTAGCTCAACTCTAAAATATGTTCCTTTACTTGGTTTTAGATGGATATCTGAAATCAATGAACACCTATTTAAATCCTGACATTAAGACAACTAGGCAAACAAGATGGAAAGTTTTACTTTACTTAATATTAATTGACTCTTCAAGCATTTTCTAGACCTCTTTTCTCCCCTCCTTAGAGCTGGAAAAACTTACAACAATGCATATGGCCTCTGACTACCCATGTTCCTTTCAGGCCATCCTCTTAACTCACCTGATAGGATCCATATATATTGGTGAGAAAGCTACCCTGCTTGCATAATAAGTTTATGTTAAAACTTAAACCAAGACACATGAAATTTATTTTTCATTATCATTTCAGCATTTAAAGCCATGTAACAAAATGTTGTAAAAATCAAATTTGGGAGACGATGCCTTGTTACTTATATTCCAATTCTCTCGAAAGGAATTCTTCTGTAAGTTACTCTCTGTGGTCTGCTCTAAGTGACATCACTCTGGGCATTCCATGTTTGGAAGAATGAAGAAATATTCAGTGATGGTTCTGGCTTGGTTAAAACAGTGAAAAGTGTCCAAATGTATAAATTCACAAGACAAAATGTTATTAAGTTTTAATCCCTTTAAAAATACACTATTTATTGGAGTGTACCACAGCACAATAATTCTTCCTAAAAGTACTCGCTTTTATTTGCATTAGAGCTATTTTCACCACAGCTGTGGCACCAATAAACTCATAATTTCCTGGAGTTTGACACAGTAAAATAATGAGGGTCAAGTAAATTTGGCAAGTGCTTTCTAAAAGGAAACTGTCAAGAAAAGGACATAAACTGTGAACATTACTGGGGATAAATAAATAATTTGTAAGGTTGAGGCAAAGAGTATAACTTAATGATTCTAAACGTGTACACTAGACATATAAAACATTAAATGGGGATATGGCTGTTGAATGCCAGAGGTTTTCTGTTTTTCTCTTGTTCTTTGCTGTCAGAGTGAGAGAATGTATATAAGCAAGTAGAGTGGGCTATAATGAATCCTGAGGTATGGAATCAGAGTGAAGGGGGTTAGTATTAAACTCAGTTTCTTCTCCCTTTCTATCTTCTATCTATCTAATATAGATATAGATATAGTTATGGGAATGTATACTAAAAATAGCATGTTTCATGTTTATATTTTTTAATCTTTGTGTACTCATAAGACTCAATATTGATATATAATGTTTCCAATTCCTTTAAAATAATTTAATTTTTAATTATGCTTGTGGGTATTTTGTCTGCATGTATGTCTCTGCACCATGTGCATGCCTGATACCTGAGAGGCCAGAAGGGTCTGTCAGATTACCTAGACTGAAGCTACAGAGACTTGTGTACAGCCATGTGGATTCTTGGAACATAGCCTAAGTCCTCTGCAAGAGCAGCAAGTGCTTCTAAGCTCTGGCTAACTCTCCAGGCCCCTGTTCCTTTGTTCCTACTCTCCGCTTCTTCTCTTCTCTTTTCACCCTCTTGTTCTTATTCTTTGTTTTCTATCAAAGTCTTATTATGTATTCCTGGCTACCATGGAACTCTGTAGACTAGGTTGACCTTAAATTCTAGCATCCTTCTAATTCTCCACTGCCCAATGTTGAAATTACAAGCAAGCATCACCATTTTTGGGTCCATATCTTGATGTGAGAACAGTATTCCAGATAGATAGGTAGATAAATAAGTAAATGGTACAATAAACAATAAAAGACAATAACCAAACACAAGGCTTTGTGAAAAATCTAGGGTTTTAAAATGGCAGATTCCAAAGCTGACAGAGAAAATCTTCCTGGTAATGCTTGAGTCAGATCGTGCTAAAAACAAAACCAAACTGTGAAAGGTATATTCTAGAGAGATATGAGAACTAACCTGGAAAAAATTTTCATCAGACAAAACAGGAATAATTTCCAAATGTATCTACTCCAACAAGCAGGTATGCAGGTAGGATACAAGGCAGAAAACAAAACACATGAATCCATGCTGATGTAAACAAACAGTTCCCTAAATAAGTAGAGCATGGAGGTTTAATCCTCCCCCACTGAAATATTCTGAATAACATATCATGTGGAAATTTACCACACACTTCATTAATACCCAAAAAGCTGCAAAACGAAGCCCCCAAATATTCAGTAAATTCTATGGGGAGGATCAGTAAGACTCAGAATGCAAACAACTCGGACGTCTCAGAGAAATCCCTGAAACTGACCAGATAGATGCACAAGGCCATTCCTTCCCAACAATGTTGTATCGGTAATTTTTCTTTTGATGTGACAAAACACCATGACCAAGTCAATTTATAGAAGATAAAGTTTAGTTGGGTTTATGTTTCAGATGATGAGAATCCGTGATGGAGCACGGAAGGCACCTGGGGACCCACAACAATAAGGAAATGTTGTACTGTTTCCTCTGGTAAGAAGCAGGAGTTGTGGTGGGGCGGTTAGCAGCAGCCAGGCTACCTACCTATATCCAAGGGGCTACACAACAATCTTCACTCAAATAGAAGACAGGTGACAGAAAACAACAATGTTTGAAATGTTTGAAAATGATCAGATTTTTTTCTTAATATATCTTTTTAATAGCGCAATGCAACTGCTCCTGCTACCATGACTGCTCCTTGGTGCCGTGATTTTCTGTTGTGATGGACACGAAACCCTTTGGAACTATAAGCCCATAGTCCTCCCGTAAATTTTCTTTGTCCTGATGTTTTATCAGCAATAGAAAAGTCACTACCATTATCATATAAGCAGTGAAGGATTGTTAAGCCGATAGAGATCGACAGGGCTGTCTGAAAGAGTCTGTAATATGTCAAGTTGCCTGAAAGTCCGGCAGTAAGTTGTCGGGTTTGAACTTTCATCCCCCAGAATGGGGTGGGCTTTTCAATCCGCCTACAAAACCTTTAAGCCAAAAATTACCCTGTCTACAAGATATGCAGACATAAAGATACAGTAGAGACTGAGGGAATGACCAACCAATGTCTGGTCTAAATTGAGACCCACCTTATGGGAAAATCCAACTGCTGACACTACTAAAGATGCTTTACTATGTTTACAGACTGCAGCCTAGCCTAAAGGTCTTCTGAGAGGCCCCACACAACAGCTGAGCCAATCAGAGGCTGAGATTCACAAGCTAGCATTAGGCGGAGCTTGAGGAGTCCTATAAAAGAGGGGGAAGGAAGGATAGACGGACCCAGAGAGGGCAAGAATGCCACAAGAAGACCAACAGATTCAACTAACCTACACTAGTGGGAGCTTACAGAGAAGGAAGGTATATTATGTGAACTTACTATAAATACAAAGCCAGAACTCAGTACAACATTGTATCTAGGATAAATGTGGTAGTAGTTACCATTAAGTCTCTGTTAACATTTTCCAATAAATAACAATCTCATTATCTATGTTTCCATTTTAGTTACACTTTCTTTAGTATGCCGTTTGATCTGTTAACATTGAGATCCATTAACCCTCAGGTGAAGCTTATCACACATTTGACTGTAAGACATGCCATAACTGCGTTGTGCTTAGAAATATCAGACAACAGGCAACAACATATTTGGCTATAATTTAAATAGCAAAATCATAGATAGAAAGACATACAGACAGAAAAAGAACAAAAGAAGGTAGGAAGTAAGAAAGGAAAGGAGGGAGGGAAGGACAAAATTAAAAATGAAACACAGAATTAACTAGATTATGAAAAATGAGAGCTGAGGACTGACTATTGCCTTATTCCAAGTCAGCTGGGAACTGGATGGCTCAAATTTTCTGTTGCTTTACACGTGTTGGCAAATACTTTTGAAATCACTGTAAGAGCTGATTTTGGAGCTATAAATAAATGTTAAGATGTACGGATGGAATCCATGGCTGATGGTGATTGACTGTATCTAAGTGCTGTGCTGAGAGCTTCACTTAATGAGGCAGAGTGAGTCAGAGCCACAGAGGCACTTTAATCTTAAAACTTCTTTCAGCTTTTTGAGAAGTCTGCACACTAATTTTAATAGTGGCTGGACCAGTTTTCAACCCCAGAGTGAACTAGGACTCTCCAGTATTTATTGTTGTTATTTTCTTTTAAAGATCATATGTAGAAATTTTCAGTTTTAAATTATTTTTCATATCTTGAGATTATGGTGTTAATTACATCATTCCCCCTTCCCTTTTCTCCCTCCAAATCTTTCCATATACCACTCTTTGCTCTCTTTCAAGTGTATGATCTTTTTACCTTAATTGTTGCTACATACATACATAAATATGTATGCACACATGTATTCCTACATATGTTAACATAACCTTCTCAGTCTGCACAAAGTTACTTGGTTGTATGTTCTCAAGGCTGACCCCTTGGTGTTGGGTAAGCCAATTGGTGTGATCTTTCCTTCTCTGTATTTCCCTACTTGCTAAGGATGTTGAACACTCTTAAAGATATTCCTTAACCATTTTTGTTTCTTCTTTTGAGAATCTTCTGGCTATTTTTAAGATTCAATCATTTTTTAAAATTCTCTGTGTTTTGACTTCTTTGAATATTATGTATATTAACCCTTAATCATATGTGTAGCTGTTAAAGATTCCTACTCTGTGGGTTTCCTCTTCACTCGGTTGATTTTTTTCCCTTTCTTTGCTATCAGTGATCGTTTCACATTGTGAAGTCTCAGGTGTAAATGCTTGGCCTTAATTCCTGAGTCAATGTAGTCTGATTCAGAAAGGCTCTCTCATACCTGCATCTTGCAAGCTCCTGCTTAACTAGCTTTCTTATATAATCTAGGACCACACATGTGTAGAGATAGTACCACACACAGTGAGCTGGGCACTTGTACCTCGGTGGAAATGAAGACAGCTCCAGCACAGGTATACTCAAAGGTCTATCTGACTGATGTAATTCCTTAGTGGAGGCCTTCTTCTCAGCTGACCGCAGGTTGTGCCAAGTTGGAAATTAACAGGAAGTAGGACAAAGTATTTTTGCTTTGTGAGCATTCTTTTCCATTCTCTGCAAGGTGACTATCAGATATTTGTTGCAAGCTTGGATCAGTGCATTCTGAGATCCTTCATGGCCCTTTCTCTAAGCTAGACAGTGACACTAACATTGCTGAATAAAAATTTTATATTAGAGTTAGTTCTGCTCTCAGGTAATACGTTGTTTTGTTAAAAAAAAAAATGAACACACTATTCACTGTACAGAAAAAGCACCACAGACCTTACAGGCAGAGTGAAGCCAGGCACAACACTAAAACTTAGCTCAGTAATACAGGAGGGAAAACCCTAGTAATATACGTACAACAGTTTCACAATTTTATACATGCCCAATACACAATGAGCAAAAAATCATGACACTTACCTTAATACCTTTAACACCTTAAGAAACGTAACCTTTAATACCTTAAGAAAGGTATTAATGGTGGTCAATGTACGGCTGTTTTATTTTTGTTTGTTTGTTTTATCATGGATTAAAGCTTGTATAAGCAAAAAGCAAATACAAATCTATCTTGTTCTCTGCTTGTTTCCCAGTAAATCACTGGAACAAATGGATATTTTAGACACATGTACCAGAACATACTGTACAATGCTAGTGGAATGATTGTGGCTGGACTACAGTTTGGGCTGTACTTTAGCATCCTCCAGCAAAAATTACAGGCGCAAAGTAGGTCTGCTCACACTTGAGTTTTGATTATGGCTCATTCTTTTCAGTTCTTGAGTCTGTTGCAGAATATTCCCGACATCAGTATTGTGTTTGCACTCGCTAGCCAGCCTTTCCTCTTTAACTTTCTGATCATTGTGCTTTGCCTTATTCTCAGAGCTCTGAGGAAGGAACACCAAAGGAGCACAGAGTAGGCGATCCCTGAAGGTAGACTGAGCACTGCTCTGTGTGTGGTGAAGCAATTTATTCAGCCTGTATCATTTCCCTGCTTCTGCTAGGCAAGGGTTTTCCCTGATACAGCTTCACTGGACTGCGTGGGCTGGCCTGGCTTCTAGCCCAGGCTTAGCATATTTCATCAACACTGTCATGGTTCTGGATGCATGCCAACACAGCAATAGCTAAACATCCAGACATAAGCCCTGGTTTCAGCACTAACTTAAAATGAATGGTAACTCTAAGGAGGGTCCGTTTGAATTGAGCTTCTACCTACAGTGCTCACTGATCTTTAAGACTCCTCTGCTTTGACCCCCCCCCCCACATTGATTCTTGATATACGTTCTCATCCTAACTGTTTCCATCTACCCGGTTCAGCAGCTGCAGGTTCGTCCTTCAGTGTTGTGCTCTTTGCAGCCTGGCTCCTTGCAGACATATCTCCTTTGACTGCTTTGTAGAGATCCTCAGAGAAGAAGCAATAACTGGACCTCCACTTGGCCCAGCTGATGTTAAGTTGTTCCACCTTTCCTCTGTGAAATAATCTCTTTCATTTAGCAGTAAATTTCCCTTTCCTTTTGTCAGCACTTTAGAGTCGAGGCAGGGGGATCGTGAGTGTGAGGCCAGTTAGACTACAAGAAGAGAGCTCGGTATTTGAAACCATTTAGTCCTATGCAAAGGAATTATTTGCTTTGGTCATAAAAATTCCCCTGTAAAGCAGATTTATATTTAAGATACTCAGTCTTGTAAGGACTCTGAAAGGGTCATCCTGCCAAATGTCTTTCAAACTTACATATAAATAATTTGACTAATAGGAAAATCATTATTTGCTGAGGCAGTTCATTTAGCATTTACAGAACTATTTCACAAAGCTGTTTCTGACTTAGGGATTAAAAAAAAATGTCAAGAGACTGATATGTGGCTCAGCGGTAGAGCAGCACCTGCTTATGCTGAAAAAGGCTTTGGGTTGACCTCAGAACTGGAACAAGTTATCATGCATACAGACATAGAAGTCACATACCTTTAAGATATTCTGAATGACACAAGGCTTTATCTCCAGGAAATCTCTGAGATGAACAGAGAAGGCTAACGTAGCTCTGATGCTGAGGTCTCTGTCCTCTGGGACTGTGTTCACTTAACAAACTGGCTTTCTAAAACTACAGCCATGAGCCCTTCCAGTGGAAATTTTTCTCAGCTTGAGGTAATTAGAAGAATTTGTGTTAAAGTTTCTGTAAAGTACATTTTAGGATAATTCACACAGAATAACTTTTAAATGTAACTATTACATAGCCTTGAATGAAAATCTTTTGGCATTTGGGAACCTCCTATTCTTTTCTCTTTTTTTTAAATTGAGTCTCTGCATTCTATTGATTATAGTCAAAGCCCCTTCATTTTTTGCACTATTTTAATTTACCATCAAATGTTTAAACTGAAACACCTCTTAGTTGTTAAAATTAGTAAAATGATTTATTTTTTTATTTTTTTTTATTAATTTATTCTTGTTACATCTCAATGTTTATCCCATCCCTTGTATCCTCCCATTCCTCCCCCCCCCCATTCTCCCATTATTCCCCTCCCCTATGACTGTTCCTGAGGGGGATTACCTCCCCCTATATATTCTCATAGGGTATCAAGTCTCTTCTTGGCTACTTGCTGTCCATCCTCTGAGTGCCATATCTGGTGCTATCTCAGAAAAATGGGAATAGGGCTTCCTCAAGACCCAGCTATTCCACTCCTTGGAATATACCCAGAAGATGCTCCAGCACACAACAAGAAAATTTGCTCAACCATGTTCATAGCAGCCTTATTCATAATAGCCAGAACATGGAAACAGCCTAAGTGTCCCTCAGTAGAAGAGTGAATAAAGAAACTGTGGTACATATACACTATGGAATACTACTCAGCTATTAAAAACAAGGAATTCCCGAAATTTGTGGATAAATGGATTGAGCTAGAAATGATTTATTTTTTTAAAGATTTATTCCTCTCTCTCTCTCTCTCTCTCTCTCTCTCTCTCTCTCTCTCTCTCTCTCTCTCTCTCTCTCCATACATACACACACACACACACACACACACACACACACACACACGTGTGCAGGTTCTTCTAGAAGCCTGAATAAGATGTCACATTCCCTGGAGCTGGAGTTACCCTTTGTGAGCTGCCTGGTATCGGTGTTTGGAACTGAACTAGTGTCCCTTTGAAAGGACAACAAGCACTCTTAATTGCTGAGTCATTTTTCTAGTCCCTACCCAAATATTTTAATAGTACTCACAGCTTTACCACTTGATTATATAACGTGTTTCCAAATACTCATATTTAGCCCCAAGTTAGATTTCTAGAGTGCTTATCTCAGCTCATTAAATTAATCTGCTCTTGCCAAATTCAGCTCCGTTTTCAAGTAATTTTAATTATCGGGTCATTCCCTGTAACCACTCCCATATTTCTCTCACTGAGTTTTATGTTTATGGTCATGGCTCATCTATATCTGTCAGAGAAAGAGACATTCATTAGGTATTTGTTCTATAGGCTATAAATAATGAAACTCCTATGAAGGTAGCATTATACATGAGTAGATTACTAGACTCTTAGATCAAATGGATGCAGTAAAAATGCTAGCAATTGTGGGGGAAATAAAAAAAAAAGTTAAATTTTTATCATAACACTGTGAACACTAGCAATGTTTATTTAAAATCTCTATTAACTAAAAATTAAACAATCTCATTAGATTAAATCAAAATTACGCATATGAGATAGGAGTCATCATAGAAAAGATTTAAAACCATCTCCCAAATTCAGTAATAGCGCTCATGAAAGTTAATTTCACTTAAACATTCATGTAATTGCCTCTTGCATCAAAAATACCCCCAAGGTGTTAGGTGAATAAGCAAAAATGGCTTGAACAGCTTATGACAAATAAGACTAAATAAGACTGCACATGACTAGCTCATTTATAAATGTAAGGTGTAAAAATTACATAGAGCTGTTCGTACTTGATGGCTAAGGGAAGGATTGTCAGTTTTCTTCAGGGAAGTGGCCCTTGGTAGATTTCTCATGTTTTGGTGAACGGCTCCATGCCCATTCGAATATGGGAAACACTCTGTGGTCTAAGAAAAGTCAATGAATTTAGGAAGGGGTTTTGGTGGGGGGATCTGGAAGTAGCAGAAGAGAGAATGAGTTGGAAATATATATGACCAAAATATATTGTACAAGTTATTTATTTTACTGCCCATATTGTCCTTGTTCATAGCGGCCTTATTCATAAGAGCCAGAACCTGGAAACAGCCTAAGTGTCCCTCAGTAGAAGAATGGATAAAGAAACTGTGGTACATTTACACTATGGAATACTATTCAGATATTAAAAACAAGGAATTCTCGAAATTTGTGGACAAATGGATGGAACTAGAAATGATCATAATGAGTGAATTAACCCAAAAGCAAAAAGACTCAAATGGTATATATTCACTTATATCTGGACACTAGCCCAAGGGACATGTCCCATGAAAGTCTTCACTTACCAGGAAAGTGGGACAGAGGGGAGGACATCCTATTGGGACTCTAGGTGAAAGAAGCAAGGGAGAATAGGGGAAATAGCAGGATCCAGAGAGTCCTAGAAACATATAAGTAGAACATTATGATGGGCAGATCTGGGCCCAGGGGTCCTGCTCAAATGGTGATCAGTTTTCAAACTGTAAGGTGGCACTCAGTGTTTGCTGCCATCCACTTCACAGCTGTATTGTCTAGATAGACTGTACATTCCAAGCAGGAGCAAATTTGAATGTTCTTTCCATAGTAAAATGGGTCAAAAATATTCATAGTTGAAGTCATTAAAAATAACCTTGTCCAAAGAAGTCAAATCTATTCAATGGAAAAATGATAGCACCTTCAACAAATGGTGCTGGTCTAACTGGATGTCTACATGTAGAAAAATGCAATTAGACCCTTATTTGTCACCATGCACAAAACTCAAGTCCAAGTGGATTAAAGACC
This sequence comes from Acomys russatus, assembly GCF_903995435.1. Taxonomy (NCBI): domain Eukaryota; kingdom Metazoa; phylum Chordata; class Mammalia; order Rodentia; family Muridae; genus Acomys; species Acomys russatus. The sequence continues at coordinate 15,576,075 of NC_067147.1, forward strand.
TCAACTTAAAACCAGAGACATTAATTCAGTTAGAGGAAAAAGTGGGGAAGAGCCTGGGGCACATAAGCACAGGAAACAACCTCCTGAACAGTACACCAACAGCCCAGGCCTTAATGTCAACAATTAAGAAATGGGACCTCATGAGGCTGTGAGAAGCTTCTGTAAGGCAGGAGACACTGTCAGTAGAACAAAGCGACAGCCTACAGACTGGAAAAAAATCTTCACCAACCCTTCATCTGACAAAGGTTTAGGATCCAAAATATATAAAGAACTCAAGAAATTAAACACCACAAAAACAAACAACCCAATTGCGAAATGGGGCTTGGAACTTAACAGAGAATTCTCAACAGAGGAGTATCAAACGGCCAAGAAACACTTAAAGAAATGCTCATCCTCCTTAGTCATCAGAGAAATGCAAATCAAAATGACACTGAGATTCTATCTTACACCCATCAGAATGGCTAAGATAAAAAACTCAAATGACACCACATGTTGGCGAGGATGTGGGGAGAGAGGAACACTCCTTTATTTCTGGTGGGAATGCAAACTAGTACAACCACTTTGGAAAGCTATCTGGTGCTTTTTCAGAAAAAATGGGAATAGGGCTTCCTCAAGACCCAGCTATCCCACTCCTTGGAATATACCCAGAAAATGCCCTACCACACAACAGGGACATATGCTAAACCATGTTTATAGCTGCTTTATACATAATAGCCAGAACATGGAAACAGCCTAAGTGTCCCTCAGTAGAAGAATGGACTAAGAAAATGTGGTACATTTATAGTATGGAATACTACTCAGCTATTAAAAACAAGGAATTCCTGAAATTTGTGGACAAATGGATTGATCTAGAAATTATCATGAGTGAGTTCACCCAGAGGCAAAAAGAGACAAACAGTATATACTCACTTATATCAAAACACTAGTCCAAGGGATACATACCATGAAAAACTTTACTTACCAAGAAAGTGGGTCAGAGGAGAGGACATCCTATTGAGACTTTAGGCGAGAGTAACATGGAAGAATAGGGAAATAGTAGGACCCACAGGGTCCTGGAAACCTACAAGAAGAACTTTATGACAGGCAGATCTGGGTCCTGGGATCCTCCTCAAACTAAGGCACCAGCCAAGGAGAATATAGGCAGTAAACTTCGAACCCCTACCAAGACCTAGACGACGAACATGATATTCTCCACCGTTGAGTGGAGAGTGAGATCTGACTTTCATACGAACTCTGGTGCCCCTTTTCTGACCACGTCCCCTGGATGGGGAGGCCTGGCGGCACTCAGAGGAAGGATAGCAAGTTACCAAGAAGAGACTCGATATTCTAAGAGCATATATAGGGGGAGGAGATCTCCTTCAATCACAGACATAGGGGAGGGGAGAAGGGGGGAGTGGGAGGGAGGGAGGAATGGGAGGAAATAGGGAAAGGGCTAACAATCGAGATGTAATATGAATAAATTAATTTAAAAAATGTCAAAAAAAATAGCCTTGTCCAAACGCTGTGATGAAAACTGAGAGGAAAGGACTTCAGCCTCTTATAAATATTCTTTTCTACAGTGTCACAGCGACATTGCCTGAGTGCTTCCCAGAACCATGAAATCTTAGTGTTGTAATAGTAAATTGTGCACTGGTTAGCAATTAAAGCAAAATGTCTTGGTTTATGAGCTATATCAATGTCTCTTTTGGATCTTTATTTCAATATAATGTCATGTTAATATTACATATTAATCTAGAACCTTGTCAAGTCAACAAATACACTTTCTATTATGTATATAAATAGCTTGAATCCAGGATGCATGAAATATTCACCACCTACTTTTACAGCACTTCACTAGCTCCTGTAAGCTAAAGCATTCTCCCCAAGGCTTCCTTTTCTTTAATCATCCTGGCTTTTTAAGAAAAAACTTAAGAACGTTGGTCTGTCAGCTTTTGCTACCTACTATACAACTTGCCTTTTCATCTCTTACAAAATTTTAAATTAATTTTCCCAGGTTAATAATTACAGGTATATTTTCATGGTTACTACCTGTTGTTCTTATCTCATGTGAAAGATCCAAATGTTTCTTGCCTATGTGTAGCTGTTTATATAACCTGTATATCAGTAATTTGTTGAGCACAGATGATTTTGTATCCTTTCTACTTGATTGTAATTTCAGATCAACTGTCTTTTTGTGTAAGCAAAATTACCTTAATTGTACTACACCCCAACTTATAATTTATTTTTGTTATGTTTAATAATTCTGTATCCTAATAACGTAAAATTAAAAGAGGTCTTGATGCATATTTCAAGGTTATTTAAAAAACACGAATGATTCTATTTGTCAATTGAGCCCAACTTCAAGATTGGGCGTTTTGACTTAAGGGTATGGTTGTTGACTGCAGTTAGTGTTCATTTACTTTGGCAATCTAATATCTGCAGGGCTTCACCATGTATCGTTATGGAAAGCCCATCCATACGTCTGCTATTGGAAGGCTAGATCATTAAATTTTTATTATCAGAGCAGTAAGTTGGCTTGTTTATGTGATGATAATCACAGATTTATCAAAGACAGCTAGCTATAAAAGTACTAGTTCATAAACACATTCTGATCAGTGTTGGTGCCACTGTATTTCCTATTGTCCCAATGAGAAAAACCAAGACAGCTAACCTAGATTTAAAGATAAGGAAAGTTCCATTTCCTGATGTGATGGTTAATGAAAATATTTTTAATGCTCCGTATCTCCCCAGCTTATAGTATCCAAGTGACCTAGCATCTTTTATTGAAGAAGCTTCCTCCAGCCTCCAGAATTTCACACTGGTATTTTGCCACAAAACTGCAATTCATTTGTAGGTGATTGTCATACTGTTTTAAATGTACCGTTAGTTGTATTATTTCCTCCATTTCATTCATTGTGTTTGTTATTTTCACTCACTAGCCTCATCTGGTGTCTTAAAACTTTACTCTTTTTTTTTTTTTTCAGGTAACTAACATTTGTATCATTATACACGGATTACACATTTTTGTTATATATCATAGACAGAGTCAGGATCTATGTTCTTATTCCTTCTTTCACTTTAATTTTCTGGCACACTTTTCCTAATCGCTCCATAGTCATTGCCTACCCACACCAATGCTTGCTGTGGGATTGTATCTTAAGAGATAATTCCCAAATGTGAAAGCTAAAACATTTAACTTTCTATTTGTCAGGCAACGTGGTTGCTTGCCATACGCCATTTGGAAACTCCCACTTGTCCTCAAGTATCTTTTTCCATACTAGGAGCTCATAGTGCACCCAAGGGCCAATGCATGAGAAGAACTGTAAGCCTTCACTTTATTTTGATATGCTTGTATTTTCTTAAGGTCAGAAACTCAAGAAGATATCAGTACACACTCAATTTAAACATCAGAAAAGATTTCAAGTAAAATGTTTAAAATCTTTCTGAAATACACTAAAATGCTTCTTGTTTGGTTGAGGCAAGTGCCATTGTTGTTGTGGTATACCACAGTCCAAGCATCAGATTTCTGCTCCCTATAAAATTCTAGAAAAGCTTTATGTGACTCACACTACAAGTGTTTCAGAAATGTAAAACACACAGACAGTATTTGCCAGAACCCCCCAGGAACCCCCCAGAGTACACTTCCAGCAGCTTGTGAAATTGACAGTTCCTCAATGAGGGAACACTATTTTCTAAAGTCTTGGGCTCACCTGACATGCCTGACAGGGTCACAGATTCTATAAGATAAAATTTCAGGGTTGTAAATTAGTTTTAACAAAGCATATATGGGTTGTTGACTTTAGCACTCTCTACACACTGCAAAATTAATGCTGTGGGGTTTTTCTAAGCCTGGGTAAACCTGGGTATAGGGCCTGTTTTCTTCAGGTGCAGGGCACCATCGTAATAATTACTTTCTATTTTCAATTTGACTGGAGGGAGAAACTGAAGCTAGGAATACGTGTGAGTCCATTAGGCAGTTTAAAGTCCTTTCCACAGCGCAGAAATAATCACTCAGCTTGTGAACTTTGTGTGAGTTTTTAAGAAATCCTTTTGCAGTGGGGTTGCTAAAATTATTCCATTTTGTGTTACTAGAACAAAGTGACACTAATCAGATTATTTTTAAGGAATAAAAACTTACGTGGCTTGTTCCTTAAAAAGCTGGGTAGTCCACAGACATAGCCCTGAAATGACATCTGTTCCTCATCTGGTGAGGGTTTGTGCTGAGCCATAACCTCCCGAGAGGAGATGCCTCATCACAAGGTATAGCAAGAATTCTTAATACATCTTTTTGGTCCTCTTCTCGTAAAGCTACCAATGCCCTCAGATGGAGCTTCCATCTGGCTCTTTGGAAAGCTCTTAGTGTTAGTTATCAGTGACACCACCCCTCCTCTATCTTCTGTCCCCGTCCATCCCCACCACCTAAACCCCTCTCCTAGCTACTTTGTCCTTCCTTCATTTTTCTCCCCACCAACTAAACCTCCCAATTATTCTCTTAGCTACTTTTTATTACCTGCATTCTTTCTACTATCTTGTGCAGAAGAGTTTTATATCAACTTGACACAAGTTGAAGTCATTTGAGAGGAAGGAACCTTAATTAAAGAAATGCCCCCCGCCCCAGATCAGGTTATAGGCAGGATTGCAAGGCATTTTCTCAATTAGTGATGACTGGGGAGAGACCAGGCCATTGTGGGTGTGGCCATCCCTGGGCTGGTGAACCTGGGTTCTGTAAGAATGTAGGCTGAGCAAACCATAGGGACCATGCCAGTAAGCTTGTTCCCAAGGCCTCTGCATGAACTCTAGCCTCCTGGTTCTTGTCTTGTGTGAGTTCCTGCCTTCTTTGCTTTTTTTTTGTTTTGAGTTGTTAAGTTAACTGTGAGTGAAATAAACCCTTTCCTCTCCAAGCTGTGTTTTGTCATTGTGTTCAGCAAAGTAATAGCAACACTAACTAAGATATGTACTACCCCCTAAGGTCTTTTGTTCTCTTCCTCATGAATGGTTCTTTTATACATTTCTGGATTCTACAGATACTTCTAGCTAAACACACAAATCTGAAGATTTACCCTAATGTCCACCAATGAGTAAGAACACAGAGTCTTCTGGGTTTAGGTTCTCTTATTTAATATAATGTTTTTCAGTTCCATCCATTTACCTGAAAGTTTCTTTTCATATTTTTCTACGGCTGTATGGTATCTTGTATATAGCAGCACATTCCCAAGAACAATTGCTAAAGATGATACCTTTAATGTGTACTTTTTACACCTTTGTAAAAATTCAGTTTGCTATATGTGTGTGGATTTATATCTGACTCTTTAATTCTATTCCACTGATCAATGTATCTGTTCCTGTTCTTCTTCTTATTGATTCTGTAGTGTAGCTTGAAATCAGGAACAGCAAGACACAGCTCTGGTAGTATTTTTATTGTCAGAATATTTCAGACATCTGGTATGTTTTGAACATTTTTTAGATTTTGTCTGTAAAGAATTGCACTGGGATTTTGAGAGGGATTACACAGAATCTATAGATTGATTCTGTTTGGATGGCCATTTTCATATTAGCCACACTAGTGTGTGTGCACCAGAAGTCAGTCTTGTCTTCTGTTTTTTTTTTTTTTTTCATTTATTTTCTCTGGTGTCTTAAAATCTTCATTGTATGAGCATTTTATTTACCTGGCTAGGTAATTTTGAGAGAGTTTTGGATAAAATCTTTTCCCTGATTTATTTCTCAGACTGATATGTGAGTCTGGGGGCAAGAAGTGAGATAAATATTCTGTTCAGTGTCGAGAACTCCCATGGTCACTTTTTCTTTTCACTTCAACCAGCTGTAAGTCTTTATAATAACCATCATTCACTGAATTAAAAAGCTCTGTTATGTGAGTTGAGCACTGTACTAATTTTCATATAAAGATTAGAATTTAGAAGACTGTTTGATACTTTGTCATTTTATCAAAATAATAAAAGTAAGATTTCTACAATGGCACCAACAGGTCCTTGGTTCCATTTATAGTATCAGGCAAAGGGTTTGTCCTGTGTAGTGGTCCTTAAATGGAGTCAGTAGGTGGTTCGTTTTACCTCAGAATATTCATGCCGATGTTGATTACTACTGAGGCTCACAGTGTTTACAACTAGGTAAAAATGTTGATGACTTTTCTCCCTCAACAACTTTTATAACATCCTTGGCACTCCAAATGCTAGCCAGGAAGATGTGCCTGGGTATAGTAATAGAAAATCAATTCCTATAAAACTGGAGGAAAGGTTATTGCTTTTTAATTGATTTTTTTATACTCAAAGTCTATATTTTAAAACTACTCAATGATCCAAGTATCAACAAGTTTTAATCACTGAGCTGATTTAACCTCAAAATTATCATTTCAAAATTTTAACAGGAAATAAAATATTAATTCAAGCTGAGGCATGTAAAGACACTGTTTTCTACAGCAAAACAAACAGAACAAAATAAAACAAAAACCCAAAATCCAAAACAAAATGAAAATGCCTGCTGTCTGATAGAAGGGAAATAATAGATTTTCATTAACACCCATTACCAGAGGGAATGTGGTCTATTAGCCAGGCAAGTACACACCTTAGACTCACTATTTGTAATGCATTTGTCACCATGGATATTTCAGAAAACCAAATCCTTTCCAATGACTGAGGAACTTGTCTAATGTTTTATCCAAACTAAGTTTTACATTTCCTAAGTCATGGTGTACTTGGAATGTCCCAGGGGCGCAAACTCCATTATCTCAGTAATCACATTGTCAGAAAGCTGTTAACATCTTTTTTTTCCTTTCTTTTTCTTGTAAGCAGAATCTTTAGACCTAAACACACTCATAAAGTTAAGTTTCTTTCTTTTTCTTTCCATTCGAAGGATTTTCCCATAATTCTCAGCTGATTGCAATGACCTTCTAATGTGAGAATAGATTAAGCCAAGAGGGTGAAAATTCTTTATGTTCATAGTTACCATAATCTATTTTATGTAGCAAGCTTTCTACTGCTTACTAATTTGGAGTACAAATAAATAGCTTTTATGCCAGGTAAAAATTCTAAATTAACGTGGATTAACTCAATATGTACCTAAGCATAAATGAGTAATCATAAAAATTAGGAAAAATAGCATCATTTCAATACTGCCTAGTATTAATCTATCCGTTTTAGTAGACTTACGTGTACACATTTATAATACATACTAATCATTGTACTTTGCATTTAGTAAGGAATACCACATTAAAACATGCTAATAGGAAAACCTATTTAGAATAAAATGGGGGATGTACATTGTGGTGTCTCAAACGAGAAATATTCTCCACAGGCTCACTCATTCAAACATATGATCTGGCTGGTGGTACTGTTTTGGAAGGTTTAGGTTGTGTGACCTTGATGGAGGAAGTACTTCACTGGGCTAAGTACTTCACTGCGTACACTTTGAGCTTACACAATCCTGCTTACTTAAAGTTCTCTTTCTCTCTATTTCACGTTTGTGGTAAAAGATGCAGCATTTCAGGTCCCTGTATTTGCTTCATGCCTAACGCCGTGCTTCCCTGGCACGATGGATTTGTGGTCCAAACTAAACTCTTCTGTATGTTGCTTTGGTCATGATGTTTTATTTCAGCAGCAGAAAAGTAACTAAATGTATGCTCTTCTATCTTATGGTATCTGCTGAACTTTTTGTTGCCAGCATTTACTTTGGAGGATACAAGGGATGGGATAACCATTGAGATATGATGAGACTAAATTAATAAAATATATTAAAAAAAGAAAACATCCAAAAATATAATAAAATCAATATCTACATGGCTAATATTATTATCTGAGCCATATGTGATCTTAACGTCCCTAGTGTCAGATATATGGGCTCACCTGTTCAAGTCACCGCACAGCCCACAGGAAGTTTTACATGTAGTGTTGATGATAATAGAGACGCATGAAATGACTGCAGCTATGTAACTGGCAAAAGATCTGCACAGGTTCAAACCACTAAAACATTCCAGCACACAGCCAAGAGGGGATCGTAATTCCTGGTCCCTACTGAGGAGCTAATGACAGTTGATAATTGTTGAAGAGACAGTAGCTGAATTTGAGCAATATGGTCATTGTAAACTACCTGAGTCCCAGTGCACACACAAATTAGTAGCTTGGTTTTACTCTTGTTTTCTTTCATAAGTTTTTATTTTTCATTTATGTATTCACTTTACATCCGATCATAACCCCATTCCTCCTCTCCTCCCAGTCCCATCCTCCCACCCTGTCCCCCATTTTCATTCACTTCTCCTCAGAAAAGGAGAGAACCCCCATCAACCAACACCAGCACATAAAGTCGCACCTGGACTGAGCCAATCCTCATCCACTGAGACCAGGCAAGGCAACCTTATTTTTTAAGAGAACATGACGTGATGATGGAAAATGTGTACCATGTGCCTTTAATTTCAGCACTCTGGAAGTCAGAGGCAGATGGATTGCTCTAAGGTCAAAGCCAGCCTGGACCATAAAGAGAGTTCAGCAGCCAAGGCTACACAGAAACCAACCAACCAACTAACCAACCAACCAACCAACCAACCAAATAAATAAATAACCCTTATTTAAAGTCGTCCCCTACCCAAGGTTACATGGAGAAACCCTGTCTCAAAAAATCAAATAAATAAATAAATAAATAAATAAATAAATAAATAAATAAACAACCAAACCCTTATTTGAAGTCTATCTGCCCCAAATGAAACACAACACAACAAAAACAAAACAGAACAAAAGAAACAAAAGAAGTATTAATCTTTTCAATGCTAGATGGTTATGCTACTGGAAACTTGATGAATACTTTTTGTGTCATCTTTTCAGAGCATTACCAGGACAGGGTTACACTGGTTCTTACTTTCTTCTTGACAGTTTGCTGAACTTATTAAGTCACTTTCCCGTGTGGTGAGGGGTCACTTCTTTAATACCGTAGAGGGCCATTATGAATTCCCGACTCTGTTCTGCTATGGGACAACAAACTTTCTCAGAAGAACTTTGGTTATTTTGTCTTAATGGACTGATTCATGCTATATTTATATGAATTATTTGAATGCCCCACCTCCCCTCCGAAGAAATTGCTTGCTAATATTTGAATCCTTTTTCCTCCATGCATAATTCTTTCTTCTCAGGAATTGTCTCTGTAATTTTCATATTTCTGGATCTAAGCCCTACTTAGTCGATTCTGTGGACTGTGTTATCATGGTATCCTCTACCCTTCTGGCTCTTCCAATCCTTCCTCTCTGTTTTCTTGGAAGTTTCACTGGCTTCAGTTAGTATTTGGTTATGGGTCTTTGCATCTGCTCCCATCTGTTTCCAATGATACCTCTCTGATGACAACTGGGCTAAGCATGAATCCATTAAGTATAGCAGAAAACCATTAGGAACTATTTCATTGACTTTTTTGTTTTTGTTTTTGTTTTGACAGTTTTGTTTAATTCTATCTTGAGTCTCTAGGCTGTCAAACCTGTTTCCTGGCCATGCATGCAGTGTAGGTATGGGCTCCCTCTTGTGGCATGGGCCTTAATTTAGACCAGCCATTAACTACCCTCACAATTTTTGTACCACTATTGCCTTAGCACATCTTGCAGGCAGGACAGATTGTAGATCAAAGATTTTTGTGGCTGGGTTGATGTCCCAGTCCTACTGTTAGGAGCTTGCCTGGTTATAAAAGATGTCCAGTTTGAGTTTCCTATCTCCCATTATTTGGAGACGTCACTAGGCTCACTCTCATAGATTCCAGGGAATTTTCACTGAACTGAGTTTCTATATTACCCTCCAAATAGCCCCCATCATAGTTGTCTCTCCCAGTTCTCTCTCTCTCTCTCTCTCTCTCTCTCTCTCTCTCTCTCTCTCTCTCTCTCACTCTGTGTGTGTCTCCTTGCTCGAACCTGATCCTTCCTGTTTCTACCTGCACCCACGACCAGTTCACAGAAACAAATCTATTCTACTTCCCCTTCCTCTAGAGACCCATGCATCTCCTCCCCCCAGTGAGCTTTCCTTGTAACTTAGCTTCTTTGAATTTATGGATTGCAGTATGATTATTCTTTACTTAACAGCTAATGCTCACTTATAAGTGAGTACATACAATGCTTTTCTGGGCCTGGGTGGCCTGACTCAGGATGATTTTTTTTTTCTCATTCTCTCATTTGTCAGAAAATATTGTGTCACTGTTTATAACAGCTGAGTAATTCTTCATTGCATCTTCAATATATCACATTTTCTGTTATGAGACGTGTATGTTGCTCCAAATTTCTGATTATTAAAGACAGAGCAGCAACGAAGATGGTTGAAGAAGTGTCTCTGTGGTAAGATAAAGTATCTTTTGAGTATATGCCCAAGAAGAGTATAGTGGGATCTTGTGGTAGATTGAGTCTCATCTTCCTGAAGAGACATAACACTGAATTGCATAGTGGCTGCACAATTTTGATCTTCATCAGCAATGGAGGAGTGTTCCCTTACTCCACATACTCAACAGCATGAACTATTACTTGAGTTTTTTTATCTTAGGCATTCTGACATGTGTAAGATGGAATCTCGAAGTACTTGTGATTTTCATTTCACTGATGGATAAAGATGTTGAAAATTTTAAAAATTCTTCTTAGACATTTGAGATTACTCTGTTGAAAATTCTCTGTTTAGCAGGAAAATGATGTCACATGCTTTTAGTCCCAGCACTCAGGAGGCAGGGGCAGCTGGGTCAAGAGAGTGACTCCAGGACAGCCAGGGCTACACACAGAGAAACCCTGTCTCAAAAAACATGAAACAATAAAATTCTCTGTTTAGAGTTGAACCCCATTTTTCATAGGATTATTTGGTTTGTTCATGTATAGTTTATTGAGTTTTCTAAATTATTTTTATCTTTTCTTATTTTTACATATACATTTATATTTTTACACATATATACAATAAACTACCTACAGCAAGAAGAACCATGAAACAATCAGGGATTATATATATATTACATTGTTAGTGTTTTGCCTATTTGTATTTGGCAGCCTTGAAGAAAACATCTTTCCTATCTTGTAGAGTATAAAATTCTGAAGTTTCTTGTGGTTTTTAATATATATTTTGGATATTAGCCCTCTATCAATGAAAATCTTTTCCTATTATGTAGACTTCTGTTTTGTCCTATTGACAGTGTCCTTTGCCTTACAAAACCTTTTAAATTTTATGAAGTGCCACTTATTAATTGTTAGTGCCTGAGCTGTTGGTTTTCTGTTCAGAAAGTTCTCTATGAAGGCACTTGGTGCTATGAATTTTCATCTTAGCACTGCTTTCTTGTACTGTCACTTGAATTTTTGATCTTAGCCATTCTGATGGGTGTAAGATGGAATCTCAGAGTTGTTTTGATTTGCATTTCTCTGATGACTAAGGATGTTGAACATTTCTTTTAAGTGTTTCTCAGCCATTCAATATTCCTCTGTTGAGAATTCTCTGTTTAATTCTGAGCCCCATTTCTCAATTGGGTTACTTGAATTGGTGGTGTTTAATTTCTTGAGTTCTTTATATATTTTGGATGTTACTCCTTTGTCAGATGTAGGCTTGATGAAGATCTTTTCCCAGTCTGTAGGCTGTCACTTTACTCTGTTGACAGTGTCTCCTACCTTACAGAAGCTTCTCAGCCTCATGAGGTCCCATTTATTAATTGTTGATCTTAAGGCCTGGGCTGTTGGAGTTCTGTTCAGGAAGTTGTCTCCTATGCTAATGTGTTCCAGGCTCTTCCCCACATTTTTTTAAAAACAGATTTAGTGTCTCTGGTTTTATTTGCAGGTCTTTAATCCACTTGGACTTGAATTTTATGCATGGTGATAAATATGGTTCTAATTGCATTTTTCTACATGTAGACATCCAGTTAGACCAGCACCATTTGTTGAAGATGCTATAATTTTTCCATTGAATAGATTTGGCTTCTTTGTCAAAAAATCAAGTGTTCATATGTGTGTGAATTTATTTCTGCATCTTCTTTTTTTGTTGGAAGACTTTTAAGGACTGCTTCCATTTTTGTAGAAGAAATAGGACTATTTAGTTTGTTTATATGATCTTGATTCAGTTTTGGCAAGTGGAATCGATTAAGAAGTTTGTCCATTCCCTTTAGAATTTCAAATTTTGTGGCGTATATGCCTTTGAATTAAGATATTATGAATCTTTGTATTTCTTCAGTGTCCGTTGTTATGTCTCCCTTTTCATTTCTGATTTAGTGAATTTTAAAAATTTTTTTATTAATTTATTCTTGTTACATCTGAATACTTATCCATGCCTTGTATCCTCGCATTCTTCCCTCCCTCCCATTTCCCCTTATTCCCCTCCCCTATGACTGTTCCTGAAGGGGACTTCCTCCCCCTGTATATGCTCATAGGGTATCAAGTCTCTTCTTGGTAGCCTGCTATCCTTCCTCTGAGTGCCACCAGGTCTCCCCCTCCAGGGGACATAGTCAAATATGAGGCACCAGAGTACAGGAGAAATTCATATCCCACTCTCCACTCAACTGTGGAGAATGTTCTGTCCATTGGCTAGATCTGGGTAGGGGTTTAAAGTTTACCACCTGTATTGTCCTTGGCTGGTGCCTTAGTTTGAGCGGGACCTCTGGGCCCAAATCTGCCTATCATAATGTTCTACTTGTAGGTTTCTGGACCCTCTGGATCCTTCTACTTTGCTATTCTTTCATGCTTCTCTCATCTAGAGTCCCAATAGGATGTCCTCCCCTCTGCCCCAGTTTCCTGGTAAGTGAAGGTTTTCATAGGACATACCCCTTTGGCTAGTATGCAGATGTAAGTGAGTATATACCATTTGAGTGTTTCTGCTTCTGGGTTAACTCACTCATTATGATAATTTCTAGTTCAATTCATTTGTCCACAAATTTTGGGAATTCCTTGTTTTTAATAGCTGAGTAGTATGCCATAGTGTATATGTACCATAGTTTCTTTATCCATTCTTCTACTGAGGGACACTTAGGCTGTTTCCATGTTCTGGCTTTTATGAATAAGGCTGCTGTGAACATGGTTGAGCAAATTTTCTTGTTGTGTGCTGGAGCATCTTCTGGGTATATTCCAAGGAGTGGAATAGCTGGGTCTTGAGGAAGCCCTATTCCCAGTTTTCTAAGATAGCACCAGATAGATTTCCAAATTGGCTATGCTAGTTTGCATTCCCATCAGCAATGAAGGAGTGCTCCTCTCTCTCCATATCCTCACCAGCTTGTAGTGTCGCTTGAATTTTTGATCTTAGCCATTCTGATGGGTGTAAGATGGAATCTCAGAGTTGTTTTGATTTGCATTTCCCTGATGACTAAGGAGGTTGAGCATTTCTTTAAGTGTTTCTCAGCCATTTGATATTCCTCTGTTGAGAATTCTCTGTTTAGTTCCAAGCCCCATTTCTCAATCGGGTTATTTGGTTTGGTGGTGTTTAATTTCTTGAGTTCTTTATATATTTTGGATATTAGACCTTTGTCAGATGTAGGGTTGGTGAAGATCTTTTCCCAGTCTGTGGGCTGTCGCTTTGTTCTCTTGACAGTGTCTCCTGCCTTACAGAAGCTTCTCAGTCTCATGAAGTCCCATTTACTAATTGTTGACATTAAGGCCTGGGCTGTTGGTGTTCTGTTCAGGAAGTTGTCTCCTGTGCCAATATGTTCCAGGCTCTTCCCCACTCTTTCTTCTAACTGACTTAGTGTCTCTGGTTTTATTTACAGGTCTTTAATCCACTTGGATTTGAGCTTTGTGCAAGGTGACAAATATGGGTCCAGTTGCATTTCCTTACATATAGACTTCCAGTTAGACCAGCACCATTTGTTGAAGATGCTATCCTTTTTCCATTGAATGGATTTTGCTTCTTTGTCAAAAGTCAAGTGACCATATGTGTGTGGATTCATATCTGGGTCTTCGATTCGATTCCACTGATCAACCAGCCTGTTGCTGTGCCAGTACCATGCTGTTTTAATTACTATTGCTTTGTGGTACAGTCTGAGATCAGGTATGGAGATTCCTCTGGAGCACCTTTTATTGTACAAGATTGTTTTAGCTATTCTGGGTTTTTTGTTTTTCCATATGAAGTTCAGAATTGAACTTTCAATGTCTTTAAAAAATTTTGTAGGTATTTTTATAGGGACTGCATTGAATCTGTAGATTGCTTTTGGTAGGATGGCCATTTTACTATGTTAATTCTCCCAATCCATGAGCAAGAAAGATCATTCCATCTTCTTATGTCATCTTCAATCTCTTTCTTCAGAGTTTTGAAATTTTTTTTCAAATAAGTCCTTCACTTGCTTAGTTAGAGTAACTCCTAGATATTTTATATTGCTTGTGGATAATGTGAAGGATGTGGTTTTCCTAGTTTCTTCCTCTGCAAGCTTGTCATTTGTGTATAGGAAGGCTATAGACTTTTTTGAGTTAATTTTGTATCCAGCCAATTTGCTGAAGGTGTTTATCAGCTGTAGGAGTTCTCTGGTGGATTTTTGAGGGTCACTTATGTACAGTGTCATATCATCTGCAAATAGGGATAATTTGACTTTCTCCTTTCCCATTTGGATACCCTTGATCTCCTTTTGTTGTCTTATTGCTCTGGCTAGAACTTCGAGTACTATATTGAAGAGATATGGAAAGAGTGGGCAGCCTTGCCTTGTTCCAGATTTTAGAGGAATTTCCTTGAGTATCTCACCATTTACTTTGATTTTGGCTATTGGCTTGCTGTATATAGCCTTTATTATGTTGAGGAAAGTGCCTTGTATCCCAAATCTCTCTAAAACTTTAAACATGAATGGGTGTTGGATTTTATCAAATGCTTTCTCTTCATCTAAGGAGATGATCGTGTGGTTTTTAATTTTCAGTTTGTTTATATGGTGGATACATTGTTGGATTTCCATACATTAAACCATCCCTGCATGCCTGGAATGAAGCCTACTTGGCCATGATGAATGATATCTTTGATGTGTTCTTGCATTCACTTTGCAAGTATTTTATTTAGTATTTTTGCATCGATGTTCATAAGAGAAATTGGTCTGAAATTCTCTTTCTTTGTTGAGTCTTTGGGAGATTTAGGTATCAATGTGACTATGGCCTCATAGAATGAATTTGGTAATGTTCCATCTATTTCTATCTTTTGGAGTAGCTTGAAGAGTATCAGTATTAGCACATCCTTGAAGGTCTGGTAGAATTCTGCACTGAAACCATCTGGCCCTGGGATTTTTTTGGTTGGGAGACTATCAATGATTGCTTCTATTTCTGTAGGGAAAATGGGACTATTTAGCTTGTTTATTTGTTCTTCACTCAACTTTGGCAAGTGAAATTGATAAAGAAAATCGTCCATTTCCCTTAGATTTTCAAATTTTGTGGCATATATGCCTTCAAAGTAGGATCTTATGATTCTTTGTATTTCTTCAGTGTCTGTTGCTATGGCTCCCTTTTCATTTCTGATTTTTGTTGACTTCAATACTGTCTCTCTGCCTTTTAGTTAGTTTGGCTAACGGTCTGTCTATTTTGTTGATTTTCTCAAAGAACCAGCTCTTGGTTCTGTTGATTCTTTGGACTGTTTTCTCAGTTTGATTTAGTTAATTTTGATAGTGTCTCTCTGCCTTTTAGTTAGTTTGGCTAATGGTTTGTCTATCTTGTGAATTTTTTCAAAGAACCCGCTCCTGGTTTTGTTGATTTCTTGAGTTGTTCTCTTTGTTTTTAATTTATTGATTTCAGCCCTGAGTTTGATTATTTTCAGACATCTACTCCTTTGGGTGTTTCAGCTTCTCTTTTTCTAGGGGTTCCAGATGTGTTGCTTAGTTGCTTATTTGGGGTGTTTCCAATTTTTTAATAAAAGCACTTAATTCTATGAATTTTTCTCTTAGCACTGCTTTCATTGTGCCTCACATATTTGTGTATGTTGTTCTTTCATTTTCATTGAATTTCAGGAAGTCCTTAATTTCTTTATTTCTTCCCTGACCCAGATGTCATTAAGTAGAGAGTTATTTAGTTTCCATGTGTGTATAGGCTTTTTGTTATTTCTGTTGTTATAGATGTCCAGCTTTAGGCTATGGTGATCTGAAAGGATACAAGGTGTTATTTCAATCTTCTTGAATCTGTTGAGGCTTGAGTTGTGACCTACTATATGTTCAATTTTGCAGAACATTCCATGGGGTGCTGAGAAAAATAATAGTCCTTTGTGTTGGGTTAAAAGTTTTGTAGATAACTGTTAAATCCATTTGCTTCATGATGTTGGTTAGTGTCATTATTTCTCAGTTTGATTTCTGTTTCTGTGACCTATCCTTTGGTGAAAGTGGGGTGTTGAAGTCTCCCACTATTAATGTGTGGTGATCGAAGTGTTGTTTAAGCTTTGTTAATAGTTCTTTTAGAAATGTGGTAATTTTCCTGTGTTTCTATTGTGTTTGAGCTCTCAGGGTTGCTTTCTTTGGGGTAGCTGGGATCTGGAGATGTCATATTGTTTTGGTAGAAGTGTGATTTCCAACTAGGATCATATAGGCTCTTTTTTTTTTTTTTTTGAGTAATTTCAAGTGGTCATATTATTTTCTACCAGGAATCTGCATCATCCTTCCTAAAGTTATTACTTTTCAATTTTAGTCAATACCAAGGCAGAATTTAACCTATAGATAATTTTATGCCAAAATTATGCTTTAAAATATCCAAGTGTGTCATAAGCTATTGAGGTTTTCTGCATGATTCATCAAAATGTACATTTGCTATCTCAGGCCTATGTAATACAAGCAAAGCATGTGGTCTTTCATGTTTTAATGCAACTTTCTGAATGTGGAAATTGTTTTCTCATGATCAATGTTCAGCTGGTGGAGCAAACCTTCAACCCTCCTTGATTTTTTCTTTGCAATTTCCTTCTGGGACTCATTTCCACTGACTCCCGACCCCACACACGCATGATGTCTCCTTATCTCATGCACTCTTTCTGTTTTCCCAGGGTTCTGCCTGGAAAAACCCTCCTAATGTAGACTTTCAAGGAGCTTGTTTTATTTGCATCTCTTACTTAATGGTTCTTTCTTCTTAATTGGTATTCAGTGTCTTGGAATCTTATCTTTTCTTTCCTTTTTTTCAGGTATTCTAGCCACCTTTAAATGCTTGGAGGAGATATTCCATTTTAGTGAAGAGCTGAAACTTTGAAAAACAAGCTCTTTCAATTTACATCAGTTTTCAGATACTTAATTTTGGCTATGAACAAGGAAGATTCTTAGTGAAACATAAACTTCACATTAGTATTCTTTCTATCTCTTATGTTCATTTACTTACATAAATCCCAGTGGCTAAGAAGCAATTAGACAGCAGATGGCTCAGCTCAAATCAATTAAATTGAATGGTATGTGGTATGAATATCTAGGAGTATCTGTGTCTGTGTTAAAAAATACAGTTTGAATTTCTTTTGAGAATTTTATGCACAAATACTGTATTTATACTTTTACACTTCCCTCCTGCCTGTCACACAATTCTGTCTAAGACCCTCTACTCCTCTAAAATCCAGAATCTCTTCTTTGATTACTATAACTTAAACACACACACACACACACACACACACACACACACACACACAGTCTACTAAATTCGGTTGGAGTTGTTCAAACATGTTGTGTGTGCTTAGGGCTGACTACTCAAGACTGCATCATCTCTCAATGGGCTCATTCCTAGAGAGAGCTCTTTTGGCTGCCATTAACTATTTTTAGATTTTTTAAAATTTTTATTATTAATTTATTCTTGTTACATCTCAATGGTTATCCCATCCCTTGTGTCCTCCCATTCTTCCCTCCCTCCCATTTCCCCTTATTCTCCTCCCCTATGACTGTTCCTGAGGGGGATTACCTCCCCCTGTATATGCTCATAGGGTATCAAGTTTCTTCTCGGTAACCTGCTGTCCTTCCTATGAGTGCCACCAGGTCTCCCCCTCCAGGGGACATGGTCAAATGTGAGGCACCGGAGTACGTGAGAAGGTCATATCCCACTCTCCACTCAAGTGTGGAGACTGTTCTGACCATTGGCTAGATCTGGGTAGGGGTTTAAAGTTTACCACCTGTATTGTCCTTGGCTGGTGCCTTATTTGAGCAGGACCCCTGGACCCAAAATTGCCTATCATAATGTTCTACTTGTAGGTTTCTAGGACCCTCTGGATCCTTCTACTTTGCCATTCTCCGATGCTTCTCTCATCTAGAGTCCCAATAGGATGTCCTCCCCTCTGGGCTAGTATGCAGATATAAGTGAGTATATACCATTTAAGTCTTTCTGCTTCTGGGTTAACTCACTCATTATGATAATTTCTAGCTCAATCCACTTGTCCACAAATTTCGGGAAATCCTTGTGTTTAATAGCTGAGTAGTATTCCATAGTGTATACATGAAGTATCTTGTATCCTCTAAGTATCACTTAGAGAAACATATTGATGTGTTTTTTACATAGGTCTTTCACTTGCTTGGTTAGAGCTACCCCAAGATACTTCATGTTTTTTGTGGCTATTCTGAAGGGTTGTTTTTCCTCTAATTTCTTTCTCAGCCTGTCTGGCTTTTGTATAAATGAGGGATACCAATTCTTTTTGAGTTGATTTTTTTTTTTATCCAGCCACTTTCTTGAAGGTGTTTACCAGCTGTAGGGGTTCCTTGGTAGAATTATTGGAGTCACTTATGGATATACTATTATATCATCTGTGAATAATGATATTTTGTCTTCTTCCTTTGCAGTTTATACCCCTTTGTCTCCTTTAGATGTCTTATTGCTCTAGCTAGGACTTCTAGCATTATATTGAAGAGATATGAAGAGAATGGAGAACCTTGTCTTGTCTCTGATTTCAGTGGAATCTATTTAACTTATATCTCCCTCTTTATTTCTGATTTTGTTGATTAGAGTACTCTGCCTCTGCCTTTTACTTAGTTTGGCTAAGGCTTTGTCTATCTTGGTGATTTTCTCAAAGAATCAGCTTGTTCTGTATTTCCTAAGGAAATAGAAGCAGTCATTAAAAGTCTTCCAACAAAAGAATCCCAGGGCCAGACAGATGGATTTAGCACAGAATTTTACCAGAACTTCAAAGAAGACCTAATATTAATTATCTTCAAATGATTCCACAAAATAGAAACAGAAGAGACATTATCCAACTCATTCTATGAGGCCAGAGTCACCTTACCTAAACCACACAAGACCCAACAAAGAGAATTTCAGACCATATTTCCATATGAACACTGATGTAAAAATACTCAATAAAATTCTCAGAAATTGAATTCAAGAACACACCAAAAGTATCATCCACCATGACTACATGGGCTTCATCTCAGGCATGCATGGGTGATTCAATATAAGGAAATCCATCAATGTAATCCATCATATAAGCAAACTGAAAGAAAAAAAATCCATATGATCATCTTAAATGATGAAAAAGCATTTAACAAAAAGCAACACCCATTCATGTTAAAACTCCTGGAGAGTTCAAGGCACATACCTAAACATAGTAAAGCAAGCCTATAGCCAACATCAAACTAAATGGAGAGAAACTTAAATCAATTCCATTGAAATCAGGGACATGTCAATGCTGTCCAGTCTCTCCATATCTCTTCAATATAATGCTAGAAGTCCTAGCTAGAACAATAAGACAACTAATTCTACCTCCAGACTCAGCTATACCCTCCTGGGCATATACTCAAAATATGCTCCATAATACAACAAGGACATTTGGTCAACTATGTTCATAGCCACTTTATTCATAATAGAATGTGGAAAAAAATTAGACATCCTTCAAGCAAAGAATGGATAAAGAAACCATAGTGCATTTGCATAATGTCATATTACTCAGCTATTAAAAACAAGGAAATCTTGAAATTCGCAGGCAAGTGGATTCAAGTAGTAATGATCATCCCACATGTGGTAACCCAGACCCAGAAAGACAGGCATTGTATATACTCACTTATAAGTAGGTGTTAGCCACATAGTACAGGATAACCTCACTATACAGAATAACAAGGAGGACCCTAGGGAGAATGCTTAATTCTCACTCAGAAGAGCAAATAGAATAGACACTGGAAGCAGGAAGAGAAGAAACAGGATGGGAGCCTACTGTAGAGGTCTCCTTGAAGTCTCTACCCAGTGATGTATCTAAGCAGATGCTGAGACTCACAGCCAAACTTTAAGGTTGAGCACAGGGAGTCTTATGGAAGATTTCAGAGATAGAAGAACCTAGAAGGGACAGGAGCTCCATAAGTAGACCTATGGAGCCAACACATCTCCGTGGGTGTGGCGGGTGATGCTGAGACAGATACAGCAACCAAGGACTATGCATGGTGAGATTCTAGACCCTATGCTTGTAGGGTCTTTGTCTGTAGGTGGAGGAGATGCTCCCTCCTGGAAAGCTTCCTGTTCAGAAGCAGGTGAGTGTACCCCCTCCTGGCAACAGTCAACAAGACCCCAAAGTATGTTAAAGGCTAGTTCCTTGCATGGACACTTTCAAAGCAAACTGCACAGGCTTTAGGCCAAATGGTAACAAAAGCTGGCTCTGAGAAATACATATCAAAACTGGCCTGGAGACATCTCCTGGGAAATGTCCTGGGTGTGGCTCCTGCAATTCAGATACCCTTGGTTTAAAAACCCAGAAGTCTATTTTCATAGGGTATCAAGTCTCTTCTTGGTAGCCAGCTACCCTTCCTCTGAGTGCCATCCAGGGGATGTCATCAAATATGGGGCACCAGAGTTCGTGTGAAAATTAGTCCCCACTCTCCACTCAACAGTGGAGAATGTCCTGTCCATTTGCTATCCGTCAGTCACAGTCATAGGGGAAGGGAGTAGAGGGAAATGCGAGGGAGAGAGGAATGGAAGGATACAAGGGATGGGATAACAACTGAGATGTAATATGAATAAATCAATAAAATATATTTTAAAAAACCCAGAAGTCTGGGGTGGGAGCACTCACTCCTCTGTTTCTCTCTCCATAGATTCCTGTCTTTGTCTTTCTTTTATCATTAAGTTTAGTGAATTAAAATCTATCTCTTTGACTTTGGACTATATTTTAACCAAGTGCAATCGACTACCTGGTCTTTCAGAAGTCCGAGGCTTACTTTCCTTGCTGGAAGGGATATAGACTCCTATTGTCTCAATCCAGGCTAAGCAAGGCCATCCTGTGCTCTCTAGCTAAGGGCTCTGACTGGAAATCTCCCTCACTGCCAAGGAGGCATTCCTCATGACTGGTTCTCAGGACAGAGCCTTCCTCAGGTAGCCTCCAGAAGGCTGAAGGAAACTCTGTGACCAGATTCTCCTAACCTCCCAGAGAAAGGAACCCACGTAGGCTCAGATGTAGCTGATTGGCCTCACAGTCTCCTTGTGGATCCCATAATATGGGCAGTAGGGGCTACCTCTGACATGGACTCTGGTGCCCACTTGTTGATCACTCCTCCTTGGTGGAGGTGGCCTTTCCTGGCCACGGAAGAAGAGTATGAAGGCTGTCCAAATGCGTCTTGACAAGCTGAAGTTAGGTGGTAGTGGAGGCGGTATCCCCATTTCTGATGACTAGGGGACAAGGTCAGAGGGATAGAGGATGAAGGAGGGAGGATGAGACTGGGAGGTGAGGAGGGAGGGGTCTACAATATGGATGTTAAGTGGACAATTTAAAATGTAAAAAATATTTTTAAAGAATACTAAAAACAAATAGGAAATATAATATGTCAAAAGTAGATGTGTTAATTAGTCAAGTGAAAATCTGATTTGCTATCTTCTTAAACAATTTATCATATATGATATATATCTTTACATATATATAATACTAAAAATTTATAAATATATATATAAATTAAATATACATTTAAAGGTGAACATAGTGATCTTTATTTCCTAGTAGGTCAGCAACTTGAGCTGGAAGCATATATAAGAGCAGAAGTTTCCTGAGCTGTGAGTGGTTGATTCTTTTCCAGCATAATTAGAGAAAGGAAGAAAAATCCTGAAGTAAAGTGAGAGGAAGGATGGTACAAGAGGATATCTGCAGATTCAGAGGATAAAAAGGAGCAAGACTGGGAATGAAAGGCAAGTAACAGCATGAACAGGTGAAGAAGATCCCATTATAATGTGCAGAGATTCCAGAGCATTAGCTGTGTTGTTAGCTGCAGTGGGTCAGGGAAGACTGGGCATGAATATGGGTTCCTGGGCACTGGACGGCTTTTAAAAATGCAAGAAGCAAGCTGTGCTTCATTTCAAACAACCGGAGAAGCACTCATATTTGGGTTCAGAATATTTTCTAGAGGACTTTCTGAAAAATACTTTGGCTTGGTAACAAAAAATGATTTGACTTCACTTAAATGGAAACAAAAAGAAAACACGATACATAAAAGCTAAAAGTCGGGGATTGTTTCAAAACACAGCCATCATATTCTTGAAATATAGATATTAAAGCTATAGTTGACATGGAGATTACTATATCCTATTGTGTCAACTTAAAAGTCAGAAGATACGGTTGTCGTGGTTACTTTTACATGTGTATGCCCATAAGCACAAATCCTGAGGATAAATGAGCCGCATTGTGAATGTATACAACCTAAGGAGAAAATCAGAATAAAACATCAAAATAAAGTGCACAGGTTAAAATAAAGTGACTCTGGTAGAATTCAACTTAATGCTTCATCTAAGAGCAGTAGACTCAAGAATATCTGTTTTCTTCACATCCTAGTATATAATATGAATTGACAATGGGAGTGAAAATTTGGGAGAGATAACACCCAAATTATGAATATATTCTCTCTTTAGGATAAAAATATTAATATGGTAGGTGTTAAACTATTTTGATTTCCTGTCAATTAATTTATGTGTTGGTATTGTAAAAGAGCCTATGTATTTAACAACAACAACAACAGAACTAAATATTTTAAACTCTAGAATTTAGGTCAAACACACTTTTCTAAAATGTTTTGGGTTTTACTTTTATTTAATTGACCATTCATGTGTGTGTGTGTGTGTGTGTGTGAGAGAGAGAGAGAGAGAGAGAGAGAGAGAGAGAGAGAGAGAGAGAGAGAGAGAGAGAGAGAGAGAGAGAGAGAGAGAGAAACTGCAAATTTACATGTATATGGAAGGAGACAGCTCCTGGGAATCAGTTCTTTCCTCTACCATGTTGGTTCTAGGTGTCGAATTCAGGTTGTCAGCCTTGGCCACAAGGTTCATTTTTGTAATGAACCATGTTTCCCAATTCTAGATATTTCTTAACATTTTAGTTAACTGCATCATAGAAAATGAGATTCAGCACTTGAGGACTGGATTAGTCACCTCCCAAACTATCCTTCTGATGGACCTCACTATCAAGCTACTTATGCACCAACCTTGGTGCTTCCATTCACTTAGAATTTAATTTCTCTGCGTCCTGCCGTAACTCTCATCATTGCATTCCTGGCATACTGACCACTCACTCTAATACTGGGATTGTTGCAACCCAGTTTTGCTTTCCTGTAATAAAATATTGGCAAGTCTCTACATTGAACAGACAATGACCATAAATTTTTTTCATCTGTAACACACTTCAGTATTTTATAAAAGATATATTTATTCATGTATATACGCACTCTATTGCATATGTACCTGGATGACAGAAAAGAACATCAGACAGGAGAGGGCATTAGATCCCATCATAGATGGTTGTGAGCCACCATGTGGAGGCTGAGAATTGAACTCAGGACCTCTGGAAGAGCAGACAGTGCTCTTAACCTCTGAGCCATCTCTTCTGCCCACTTTTCAGTCTTTTTTTTACATGAGCTCACTTATTGTGTGAGAATGATGACCAGGTACAAAACCCCAAGCTTGGGCTTGGGTTCTTGCTTCTCCATATCCCTGAGCTGGGCTGGATGAGACAAGGAGATCTCTGGACTTCTTGGTCCACCAATCTGACCTTATCAGCGAGTCTCAGAGTCTAGTTGAAAGTCTTTGTATAAAAAGAAAGCCAATGTTGACCCCTGCTAAGGCATGCAACCTAAGACTAACCTCTAGCCTCCATACACATGCATGCACATGCTGTGTGCCTCCGCACTCACATGCACTCAAAATACATGAATATGCACACACATTCATTCACAGAGAAAGAAATATGCTTTGTGGTAATAAATAAAATTAACATTCCAACCAGCCATGTGTCAGGATTCTCTTTTACCACGTCATTGCCAATATTTGCTGTTATTTGTTTTGTTAATCAGATTTATTTTCACATTTCTTTGATGGTTAGTTACTCTGAACACTTTTGTTTTTACTGGCCATTTGTATTTTTATCTTTGAGTGTTGGCAGAAAGACAGTATTAGAATAGCAGTTTTATTCAGCTGATGATTTTGATTTTTTTCCATTTCATATCCCTGTGATACAGAATGTTGCTGCCATGGGTTTGAGATAAGAAGGGAATCTAAATCACTGAGAATAACGAGGATTCCCTTCAAAAGAGTCACTTTATTCTGGGTATGAGGAAAGTACTGTTTTCTTTTTTTTTTTATTAATTTATTCTTGTTACATCTCAATGTTTATCCCATCCCTTGTATCCTCCCATTCCTCCCCCCCTCCCATTTTCCCATTATTCCCCTCCCCTATGACTGTTCCTGAGGGGGATTACGTCCCCCTATATATTCTCATAGGGTATCAAGTCTCTTCTTGGCTACTTGCTGTCCTTCCTCTGAGTGCCACCAGGTCTCCCCCTCCAGGGGACATGGTCAAATGTGAGGCACCAGAGTACGTGAGAAAGTACTGTTTTCTATGCTAAGGATATCACTAAAGACAGTGAAAGGAGGTATTAGGTGCAAGACCCAACAGAAACAAGAGGAGGAAGAGATGGGTCTGTGTCATCTTATATCACTGCAAATGACTGGATCCATCCTATAAAGTTAGCATCTTCACTCCATGCAAAGAAACACGGGACACAGTAGAGTACCTGATGGGTTCATAATCTATACATTTAAAAAAATGAATGGATTGAGATTCTAAAAATTTATGTATAAAATGTAAATGGTTCATAATTACATTAAACACGTTTGAAAACAAAACATGTAAAATGAGCAGAGTAAGGATTTGTTTACTTGCCAAAATAATGAATGGCACACTATAACACATGTAATTATTGAATCTACTTCATTCATTGTCACCACTTTGCAGGTGAAGAGCCTTAGAGCAGGTGGAGGTCCTGGCCTTATATATCCATTGTGATCTCTTCAAATAAGAAAAAAATTCAAGCCATCCTTCAGAGAGCATGTGTTACAGTTTATTTAGAAGAACCAATCTCTTCTCTGTAAACAGAGGCCAGGGCATAACTGCTTGTTGTGTCAGGGGCATTTAAAAAACCAAAACAACTACTTTGTTCACTTTTGTCATATTAATTCCATGTCTTGCTCCTTCAGACATTTAAAATTTCCAGAACTCCTGGGAGAAATTAGGGGAAGTTTTCTCTGAATCTGCTGATTCACTCCACTGTTACCTCCAGCAAAATGCTTTTACCCACTTCCTGGAAATCCTACCATAAGCCCAATCTCCCCATGGCTACTACCTCGCGCCCTGTTCATCTTCTTGCCTTCTCTCTATCTCCCTCTTCTTCTTTGTCTTTTTTCCATTTATTTATTTATTTATTTATAAATATTTTATTAATTTATTCATATTACATCTCAAGTGTTAGCCCATCCCTTGTATCCTCCTATTCCTCCCTCCCCCACCCCCTCCCGCTTTTCCCCTACTCCCCTCCCCTATGACTGTGACTGAGGGGGACTTCCTCCCCCTGTATATGCTCATAGGGTATCAAGTCTCTTCTTGGTAGCCTGCTATCCTTCCTCTGAGTGCCACCAGCCCTCCCCATCCAGGGGACGTGGTCAAATATGGGGCACCAGAGCTCGTGTGAAAGTCAGACCCCACTCTCCACTCAACGGTGGAGAATATCCTGTATTGGTCAGATCTGGGTAGGGGTTCGAAGTTTACTCCACTTATTGTCCTTGGCTGGTTTCATAGTTTGAGCAGGACCCCTGGGCCCAGATCAACTTGTCATAATGTTCTTCTTGTAGGTTTCTTTTTAAATTTTTATTTAAGTAATTTATTCAGATTACATCTCATTTGTTATCCCTTTGCTTGTATCTCCCCATTCTCTTTCTTTCCCCTTTTCATCCTATTCCCTTCCCCGAGGTCTGTGACAGAAGGGGACCTCATCCCCCACCATGTGATCACAGCCTATCAGGTCTCCTCCTGGTAGCCTGCTTCCCCTTCCTCTGAGTGTCACCAGGTCTTCCCACCAAAGGGAAGTGGTGAAATAGGGGGCGCCAGAGGTTTTTTTTTTCTTATTTTTTTCTTTTCTTCCTACAACTTCTTCTTGGCATTACATGCTTAACATGCATCTTTTTTATAATTTCATCTAAAGATTAAAAGAGAGAGAGGTAAAAGAATAACATAAGCAGCCACACAATTCTGACCACATCCAGTAGTGGCCTAAGCTTTACAGAGAATCGCTTATTTTATTCTCAACATCGGCATCATCTAGCGAACTAGGACAACACCCAGCTCAAAGGCAAATATATTAAATCAGAACTCATGGACTGGAGACTGGCCATCTGTACTTCTTAAAGGCTTTCAGGAGATTTTTATGGGCAAGCACATATCCCTAAATTGTCAGGATAGGAATTTGCTTGTTCTTGCAGCTGGT
This sequence comes from Acomys russatus, assembly GCF_903995435.1. NCBI lineage: Eukaryota > Metazoa > Chordata > Mammalia > Rodentia > Muridae > Acomys > Acomys russatus. Next base: position 15,602,649 of record NC_067147.1, read on the forward strand.
ATTTTGTATGTGTAAAAATTAAGCCTTAATTGAATCACATTGCTCTGAAACTTCAGAATATACAAACCAAGGGCAATTATTCACTGTTAATTTTCTTTGGCTTTTCAGAATTAAAAAAGATAAATATATTTACTTTTAGTTCCTTTGTAACTAACACAAATTAGGGAAAAACCCGATTCATGTGATTTTTGTGAGGTGTTTCTTTTTCCTGTTTATTGTTCAAGTGTATACATACGTACCTAATCTACAACCATGCTCAAACCTTCTCTTGTTTTCATGCATACAATCGTTCTTATAACACTTTAATTTAAGTTGTACAAATCTCAATCATCAGGCAATGTAAACATATAGGACACAGTACTGTCTTTGATGGATTCTCTACTCTCTCTCTCTCTCTCTCTCTCTCTCTCTCTCTCTCTCTCTCTCTCTCTCTCACACACACACACACACACACACACACACACACACACACACACACACACTTTTTGTACAATAATAAATTGCTTTGGTGTATCTAACAGTTTGGCACATTCTAATGAATATAATGACAATCTAGAACAGAATCTCACCCTGGGAATATGACTCACTAAGCTATAAATACTTTGGGAGCTCCCAGACAGGTGCTGAGGAATTACACAGCAGAGCATTTTCTGTTAGGAGGATGCTAGGTCTCTGTGGTGAACTGATATTAATGGCTGGCGCTCTTTCTATTTTTTTTTAATCTGAGAATTAAGGTGTAATGTTAGCTAGAGTTAACAGTAAATGTGAGGTGGCTCATATATATATTTCAGTGTCATATGCCTTCTGAGGATCCTACTGACGATCAAGGTCAGGGTATCTTCCTTTAATTATGCCATGTTTGATCCACAGTCTTATGGAACTGAGCTGCAGTCACATTATCCTTTGATGGATAAGCCCTAAAATTGAGCAACTCCCCTTGTGGTCTGTTGCTGGGAGAGAGCTCTGCTCTTACTTTACAATTGATCTATGGTAACAGCTCATTACAACATAGAATGTGTCATATTTTCCTAGCGCTGCTTGCCAGCCAAAATGTAAATCAGAAAACTATATTTTGCCATTGTAGCCTCTTCTTCATTATGGTATAATGCACATGACAAAGCATTTTCCATCATAATCATTTTTAAGCATGCAGTTCTGTAGGATTAAATATATTTGCACCCATGTGCAACAAATTTTCAGAACATTTTCGTATTTCAGAACTAAAGCTGTACACAGAGATACCAACTCCTTTCCACCTTCATGGAAGCTCATGGCTGCCACCACTTGTTATGTTTCTATGAGTTTAACTTTGCCCGATATCTCATGCCAATGAGATCATGTATGTCTTTCCGTGTCAGGGTTATTTCTGTTAACTTCAAGATTCATTTTGTTTTATCATGTATCAGAGCCACACATCCCACTTTTAAACCTGGAAAATATTCTTCTGTGTAGTATTGCCATATTTAGTGTAATCATTCATTCACTAGTGGGCAATTAAATTGTTTCCTCCATATTTCCACTGTTGTAAACACTGCTGCTATAACTGCTTCTGCAGTAGATAGGGGAATAAACAAAGGAAGAAAGATTAATGCTGGGAGGGATGGGAGGGTGGAGAGGGTGACTATAGGGAGGGGATGGAGAAGAGGGAATAAATATTTTCAATACACATTGCAGGAAAATTTCAAAGAATTTATTAAAGTTTTACTTAAGACAAAGAAAAACAGCATTTCCCTAGTAGACTACAGGAAGTCTTGTAGGGATGTTACCTATGTCAATTATCTTTCCAGTGCTATGACAAAACACCTGATATGGCTTGAATTCCCAGCACCCATATGGCAGCTGATTCTTCTCTGTAGCTCTAGTTTCAGGGCTTCTGAGATCCTCACACAGACATCTATATAATATAAAGGTAAATTTATATTAAAAAATAAGAAAGTTAGAGGAGTAAATATTTATCTTGACTTGCAGTTACTTCGGCTTTTATCCCTTCCACATGGACCAATGGTGAGGCAGAGCACTGTATTGAGGCATAAATATCTCAGTCATTTTGGAAAAAGAAAGTAAAGGGAGAGATCAGAGGAGAGAAAAAAGTAGAAGAGAAAACAGAGGTGACCAGAGAAGGGGCCAACAACAAGATCTGTCTTTCAAAGGACACTACAACCGGGCCTTGGATCCTAACAGCCCATTCAGAAATGAATTCATCTAGTCAATTGTGGTGGTGCAGTCTGGTAGGGTTTTCTGAAGGAGACAGAGACTGGACAAGATCTCAGTTATCTTAGAAATAAGCGATTGCTCTTTGTGTTTGTTTCTGTTTTTCCTTTCTCAAAAAGAAACTTTTAGCTCTTTTTGTATTAATTAGTTAATTTACTTTACAAACTGGTTGGAGCCTCCCTTCAGTGCTCCTCTCCCAATCCCTCCCTTTCCCCTGCCCTCCCCTTATGCTCCCTCCCTTTATCCTTAGAGAAGGGGAGACCTCCCATGGATATGGACCCATCTCGGCATATCAAATTGTAATAGGATTGGGATCCAAAGGCAGACAACAGAGTCAGGAGCATCCCCTGCTCCTGCTGTTAGAGGTCCCACATGAAGACCAAGCTGTATATCTGTTACATATGGGTAGGGGACCCAGGTCTGTCCCATTCATGTTCTTTGTCTGTTGCTTCAGTCTCTGTGAGCCACTATAGGCCCAGGTTAGCTGATTCTCTAGGTTTTCTTGTGGTGTCCTTGATCTCTCTGGCACTTTCAATGCTCCCTCTCCCTCTACCATAATACTTCCCAAGTTCTGCCTAATGTTTGGCTGCAGGTCTCTGCAATTTTTTCATCTGCGGCTAGGTGGAGCCCCTCATAATGACAATTATGCTAGCTTATTGTCTGTAAGTATATAATAATATTAATAATAGTGTCAGTGGTGGGTTCTTCCTCATAGCATGGGACTCAAGTTGGGCCAGTCATTGGTTGGCCAATCCATCACTTTCTGCTCGAGTGAGATAACCTAGAACCCAAAAGGCAAACATGGTATGTATTCACTTATACATAGATATTAGCCATGAAGTACAGGATAACTATACTACAACCCACGGATCCAAAGAAGCTGAGTAAAAAGTAGAGCCTAAAACAGGATGCTTGTGCCTTAGTTTGAGCGGAACCCCTGGGCCCAAATCTGCCTATCATAATGTTCTACTTGTAGGTTTCTAGGACCCTCTGGATCCTTCTACTTTGCTATTCTCCCATGCTTCTCTCATTTAGAGTCCCAATAGGATGTCCTCCCCTCTGTCTCAGTTTTCTGGTAAGTGAAGGCTTTCATGGGACATGCCCCTTGGGCTAGTATGCAGATATAAGTGAGTATACACCATTTGAGGCGGTAAACTTTAAACCCCTACCCAGATCTAGCCAATGGACAGAACATTCTCCACAGTTGAATGGAGAGTGGGATATGACTTTCTCATGTACTCTGGTGCCTCACATTTGACCATGTCCCCTGGAGGGGGAGACCTGGTGGCACTCAGAGGAAGGACAGCAGGTTACCAAGAAGAGACTTGATACCTTATGAGCAGATACAGGGGGAGGTAATCCCCCTCAGTCACAGTCATAGGGGAGGGGAATAATGGGAAAATGGGAGTGAGGGAAGAATGGGAAGATACAAGGGATGGGATAACCATTGAGATGTAACAAGAATAAATTAATAATAAAAAAAAAACAGGATGCTTGAATCACTCTGAGAAGGGGAAATAAAATAGACATCTGGGGTGGAGGGAGGGAGGAAACTAGGTGGAGGAGGGGATAGGAAGGGCAACAGGAGGGGTCAGATGTGGGGAGGATGGCAGAAGAGAAAACTGGAATCAGTGTGGAGGGGGGTTATCTCTGGGATAAGCTAGTAATCTATGACAGTGGAAACTCCAAGGAATCTATGAGGGAGACCCCAGCTAAGACTCCCAGGAGCAGGAGATATGGAATAAAAAATGGTCACCTCTCATAACCAGGCAAGATTTCCAGTGGATGGATGGGGATACCAAGCCAGTCAGAAAACCTTTGACCAACAATTTTCCCTGCCTATAAGAGGTGCACAGATCCATCCATTGCTAACTCTAGTACTTTGGGATCTAGTAATCCTCTCCACTCCACCTCATGATGTTTCAAGTTGGGAATGAAGCTTTTACTTAAAATCAGAACATTTCTAGCATATGTTAATTCCAAACATAACATCAGCTTTTTTATATTTCTTCCAGATTATACAGCAGAATCTCTCCTTGTAAGCCAAAATCCTTACTTAAAAAAAGACATTTGTTTGTACTTCATGTGTTTATGGGCTATCTAATATTCCCTAAACAGACTTAAACAGACTTCATTGGGTTTTGTTTCTTGTGTTCTAAGAATCTGGTAAGATATCATAGCCTTAATTGCATTAATAAGAAACAAATAACACATCAATGTATAAAGCTGTAATCTTCTACGTTTCTGAAATATTTGGCTGATGAGGCAAAAGAATTCAAGTTGACAGAGGAGGTACTTAATTTCAACAGTGTTAGTGAAAATGGTAGCATGTTGGAATTCACTAATGATTAAGCATTTCTTAAAGGCAAAGAAACAACCCACTCTTCTCTCCAAAATTTATGGTGTAATTTATTTCAGCCTTGTCCTTGTTATGGAGTTGTCATTTTTGCACTTTGATTTGCTTGAGTTTAATTGCTTTCTAAACAGTTTTTTGTTTTACTAAATTGTGCCACAGTTAATAGCTTAAGAGCTGTCATCAATGCACTGCAAAATATAGCCCAGCATAGACAGCATGTGACACACAGATGATGTTATCATGATTGAAAACAAAATGAAGTGGTCCCCACAAGGTTTGGCATTGTCTTTTTAAGATAGCAATATTTTATGTTTGCCAAGAGTGTAATTTTCTAAATTCTTCCATTGTATCATACCTAAGAAATGTTCTGTTAAATATGATACTTTAAATTTTGTTTTATATATTCAAAGAAAACTTAAATCAGACCAGACATACATATAGTAACCAGGAAAATATTTGACATCATGTAAGTATTAAATTCTAGCCTGAAAGTTGGTTGTGCATGTACACCAGGTATTTTCAAAACAAAATCATTTAAGTGTAATTCTTGAAACATCAGCTGTTCAGTCAGCACTATTCTAGTCTAAAGACACAAAAATACATTATGTTGTGCTCCCTCATTTTGAGACAAAATAGGTTGTCACGGAGTTCCACTAGTTATTGAAAGCAGCAAAGTAAGATAAAGAAGCTTAGTATCAACACAGTAATTACACATTTCCAATTTTCTATATGCAACTGGGAAGGCTGAGTGGACAGTACCCCCAAAATAGCTGTTGCCAATGAAAAGGACAGCCACAGAGCTTACAGCATAGCAATTGTGCCAAGTTCAAGGAGCCAGATCTTAAAACAAGACTTAGATTCAAGCCACTTAGTGGACTGTCAGTATTTGCTAGATGTTGGAAATGAGAGGCACCATCTTACCTTCTCTGAGTTTCTGCTTCCTCTCTGACAAAACTATGTAGAGAAATGTCTGGCAGGAAAAATTACGTTGAGAGGTAGATAGGAAACTATTGATTAAACAGCCATTATGAAAACACTTTATTTTATAATCATTGAATTCCACAGTCCTTTGAGGTGATCTATCCCTGTGAATTTTTCATGCATAGTCAGCTTTTGTTAAATGGCAGGTAGATGGATATATTTTTGATGTCGGTGGGGGAAGCAGTTGTTATCTCAGGTAATATCAATTTATTTTTGATGCCAGAACACATCGACATAACAATTTTAACATAGGAAAATAATAGTAATCTAATTAGAAAAGTAGCTTAGTCTTTAAATATTTGCATAAATAAATATTTTGGTCTCCACTATCACACAAATAAAAATAGAATTTTTTAAATGGAAAGAATTTATAATGGATTTTGGCTTGTACTCTTAAATAGAAAACATGTAAAATGATTTTGTAAGTATTTTCTAGAGATCGTTTAGCTAATGATATAAAGATATAATTTGTACGTATACAGTTGAAACACCTGAGCAGCCCTGACAAAACATTATTTCACCCATCACTTTATTACCTTGTCCATAGATTTAAAGTTTGCATAACTACCCAAATGAAAAATCAAATTATATTTTCAAAATCATTATATTTGCTAGAATAATGAATTAAAAAAGCATTACCCGTGTAAACACCTGCTTAAAAGGTATGTCTATACACATTAATCCAGTTACATCTTTCTAATATTATCTTTGGTTTTGCATTAACATGAGACATTTTAATGATCAAAGGAAAGACATGTTATGGCAATAGGCAGGCAACATGTGTGTGTGTATGTATGTGTGTGTATGTATGTATGTGTGTGTGTGTGTGTGTGATGTGTTGTTTCCAGAATCCACACATCAGTCTTTACTATTTATTTAGCTAATGGTATGAATGAAGTATATTACTTGTCATATCTGGAAAAGAACTTAATATCTCAATATTCACATACTGATAAAACAATATGATATGTTAATGTACAATATGACAGGTGAAATGAAAGGAAAGAGCAACTGCAAAGCTTCATCTTACATATCTTTTCTCTCTCTTCCATTGATGATATAAATATGTGAAGAATAACTAAAATAAGCTAATCACTTACACAAAAGCATCATCTATGACAGAGGTTATTATGGAACAGAGACATACATACTTCCTTTATCTTTTGGATGTGACCATATCTGCATGCCCCAGTAGGAGGGATTGCCAGGATGGAGAGATGGACACTGCATGCCACATGCCAATAGGGCAAAGATGATGCTATGCCTTGTTACTCAAAGGATTGTCTCTATGACCTGGAGGCGTAACAGAAATGCAGAGTCTGAGTCTTACCTAGGACTTCTCGAAAAGAATGCTCGTTCTACCAAGATCCTGAGGTGGCATATAAGCACATTACAGTTAGAGAAGCAGTAGTAATACTGTGTTAACCTCAGATGTCAGTTATGGCTCAACTACCTATCTCTGTATAGACAAAGAGCTTCTGTACTTATTTACACTGATAAATAATAAGTTTGCTTTTCAAGCCAAACTCTCTAAGGGAAGTAACACCTTCTTCTCAAAATCCTACCTGTATGTATATCAGATTCCAAAGGACAGTCAATACTGTGTTGTACAATTAATCAATTTTATCTTTACATGACTGAATTGTTGGTGTAGGATGTCATGATCAGCCATTGCTTTTTTTTCTTTCCTTTATCCATCAAAAAGTTTGAAGCTGGAAACACAATTTATCTGCTTTATTTCTGTCAGGAAGCATTCACTCTCGGCTAGACGTTCAAGGCAGCTGGAACACACATCTAGAAACTCAGATTGCAGTTTTAATTTGGAATAATTCAGAAACATAAACACCTTTCGTTATATTTCTCTTCCATGTCTTCTACACTAAGAGTATGTCTCACAGATACAATGGTACATCACCTTAAGACACTCTGCACTGGTGATGCTTCTTCCCACTTAATTCAGAATGGTGTCAAAAGCACAGTGATGTGGAAATCAAATAAGACATTTGGATGGCTAGGAAAGCCAGATAAACTCCATGCAAAATGCAGGTATTAAATCCATCACGGAGGGTGAAGAGGAGTTGAATCACTATCCAATTTCAAGTAGGGCAACAACATTGACAGAGGTCTGAATAAAATGAATAAATCAAATTTTAAAGTTCATGAGAAAATATTCATGAAGTGTGGAGACTCATAATGGGACATAGAAGCAGCAACCAAGTGATATTGAAACTGGTGTTCAATTCTGAGTTGAATTTCAATTTTCCAATAGTGAGATGGTCCAAGTAAAAAATGTTGTAGGAAAAAAATTTAATTTGGCAAATTTTACATAGTTCATCTAAGGCCAGTAATGCTGCATCTTAATGTATGATCATGAAGGTGAAGTAAATAAAGTAATTCATATAATTTGCAAGAAAGAAAAATAAATGAACTGTAAGTGTGTGTTTCATAAGTTTCAAGAGTGTTAACAGTTGAAAACAAACCACCAAGAGACAGGAGTTAGATGTAAATGCATGACGTATATGCTTGCCTGAAACATGGCTGTAGGTGCACAGCAGTTTCTCCTTTGGAGGTACATCTCTATACTTCAGGACTTTCAAACAAGCCTCTCAGTTTCTTCAGAGAACCTCCAGGACTTCCGGGAGACTAGCACTGCCACCACAGGCTCCGTGTGCTTTGTCCATGTGTCTCTTCTTGACAAACATGGGTATGGACAAGAGAAACCTGCTTGAAAGAGCCAACTGTCTATCCACAACCAAATGTATTTAAAACTTTTAAAAGGCTACTTTAGGGATAGATGAAATAGAATATATGTATTGTTTACAAGCATTGTAGAATGGCTAAGTCTATCTCTCATACATGTTTCGATGGAGAAAGTACTCAAATAATCTCATTTGGATGTGTAGTATGAAAATCTGTAAGCTGGTGTGGTGGTGCACGCCTGTAATCTCCGTCCTCAGGGAGGCAGAGGCAGGTGGATCTCTGTGAGGTGGAGGGCAGCCTGGTCTACAAAGCAAGACCTGGGAAACCAAGGCTACACAGAGAAACCTTGTCTTGAAAAGTCAAAAAGAAAGAAAAGAAAAGAAAAGAAAAAGAAACTGCAGTGTGTTAGACTAGGCTAGTGGTGAGCATGGGCTTGTAGATTAGATGAAAGTTATTGTGAAAATCTGTAAAATTTCAGATAATGAAGAGATGGCTCACTGTCTGAATGTCCCAGGGCATACACGAACCAGCTCCAGTAGAGCTGACGATCTCTTTTTGCCTCTGCAGGCACTCATATTCACATACACCTACACTTGTTCAACACACACAATACACATTAAAAAAATAAGTTCAAGCTTTATGTTGTACAAAAAATTTAACTATTAATAATGGTGCTTTTGTAATATTGAAAAATATATATTAAGTGTTCTTCAAATCATAATGAATTGTTGAGGTATTGGATGAAAAGGTAATTAATGGTCATCTTCCTCAGATGATACTCCCATTTTTCTTATCATCGTCTCTGCAATCTCAGACTCCCAGACTGTCTGACGTATTTTCTAGTATATCTATAACTGGTCTCTACAGATGTGGGCAGGACTGATTGAGAATTACCATGTCAAGAATTCTATCTGACACTTTCATTTTTTGATGAGTCATGGCAGTGTTAACACTTCTCTCCAAACACTCAAGTGTTCTTAGTGAATCCTGTTCAGTATGTGGTGTGGACTTTCCATTAATGGGAGATCAGTGGGTACAGGAAGCTTGGGTCCCTGTGGCTTTAATTATCCACTGTTGCGGGGGTGGGGAGCTTCTCACATGTAATCTAATGCCAAAATTCATATGCAAAAAAGCAGAGCTCTTTATGCTTAGGGTATTGAAAATTTGCATGAGCTCAAATATCCTTCCATTAGAAGAACTGTTCTTCTCTTATTTATTATTTCACAACGAATGTGGGTGACTGAATATTTCTTCAAATTTAGGTGCTATTCTACCTCTTATAAAGACTATGAATATAATATTTATTCTCAGTTGTTGGATGAGATTAGCTCTTTATGCAATATTTTCACTTGGAGATACTGTGACGTATTTCTCCATTGAAAAGTCTGTAAAGACAAGTCTTCAATAGCAGCTGTAAATCCTTGAGAAAATGCACACATGATAAAACAATTCTCACAAGTTTCTCTTCCATGAAGAGGTTATGTCAGAACTTAGAAAACCATTGCTGGCTATGGGGAATGGTTAAAAATGTGCTTCTCTGTAAATTGTGTAGAAAATATAAAAGTGTATTGTTGTATGGATTCTGTTTACTGGAAACATTTGGGGAAGTGTAAATTTAATTAGCTGACTGACTGGATTTAAAGGAGACTGACAAGAGCCAGCCTTCACAAATTATAATTTCACAAAGCTCCACTTCAACCTGAAGGGATAGCTTGAGGACGTATTTCTGATTAAATTTATCAGGCTAAAACTCATAGAGTCTTTCCATTGCTGCTCCTGTGTTTAACTATCATTAATCATTATTGGAAGACTGGAACTAAATTTGGGAATGCACATTCATCCAATGTTTAAAAGAAACTCTTGTGTTCTGCCACAAGAGGAATAGCAGAATAAACATTTCCCCACAGGTAGATATTAACACTACCATTCTATTGCAATGTTGTCGTATAAAAGACTTTACTCCTAACGGCAGGTATGGCTTAAGTGTGCCTTCTAAGTGTTCATGAATTGACAGTTGGTCTCTCCAGTGTGACAGTGTTGATAGACTGGGTGGATCCAGAGCAAGATTGTTAAATCTCTGGAGGAGCCTCCCTTGGGAAGCTTAGGGTAACCCTCATGGGACTCCTGAGCTCTCCCAATAATGAGTTCTTATCAAATCAAGTTGATGCGCACACTCATTTTTTCAGTCTGTATGAAATTCCCCTGAGGCCCACTCACTGGTCTTACACCTAACTTCATGAGTTATAAACTAAACTGACTTTTTAAAATGAAGCTATCCTACCCCCTGTATGTTTTTGTATTTAGTATAACACCGCTTCCCAACAGCTGTTGGCGATGAGTGTTTATTCTTTGTTAGGTAGTAAGCTATATATTTTGCTTACTGTATCTATCCTCTTTATCCCTCCTCCACAATGTCACAAGGGCTTTCAGCATCTTTTCAGGGCCCAGTGTCATGGCTTTTGTTATGAGTGTTGCTTTATACAGGATACACTGTGAGTCATCTCTTGTAGTACCCATCCCCATCCTCTACCTGGCCCCATTTATACCCAGATTACTGCTTAGTTTTTTCATAGTGTCCTGATGGTTGAAATGATAACATCACATGTCCAGGTGGCCTAGACCTCATTTCCTGGGACAGCACGAGGCAAATTCCTAATACAGAGCACAATCCATAAAAACAAAATCTAAAAAGTATTCCAGAGCTAAACTCGGACGATTAGGTGAAGAAGCTGTATGTTTCATAACTTGCTGTTTTGTTATCCTCAATATTTAGCTTAGAGCTCAGAGTAAACCAATTCACTAGAACCGCTTAAGATCTGGTAATTGTATTGTTACTTAACTCAAAAATAGGGAGGAGGGATGAAAAAGATAACTGTGGCCTGGTGAGATGGCTCTGTGGTTAAGGGGACTCACTGCACAACCAGAGGGTCTGAGTTTAGGTCCCAGTTCACATCAGACTGCTCACAGTAATCTGTAACTCTAGCTCCAAATGCTTTTGTGCTCTCTTCTGGTTTTTGTGGGATCTACCCTCCATGTCCCCTCTTCCCCCATAAATAAATCAGTTAAAATCTTATAAAAGGAGTCACTAACTGGAGGCAAGAGATTCTTCTTTCAACTCATTGGTCTTGTTGCATGCCTCTGTGCCTACGTCTGTGTTCACATGAGAGAAAGACATAGGAGAAATTCTGTTAAAACACAACCTTTTTTTTTTTTTTCCTGGCAAAGTTGTTTCAGCTGCTGACATAAGTTAACTTGATTTTGACATTTTCATTTTGCAATGCTCTACTTGTCTTGCATTCCTCATTTTGTGTTTTCTTTCAAAGTGCTCCTTTCTTCTTGCACAGCTTTAAAATTGATTAAGTCATGATTGTATTTTTCTCCCCGATGCATCAGAAGATTCTTATTTTTCTAATAGTTTTCATCAAGTCAATATTTAGTAAAAACTGACCCGTTTGAACATCACTGGAAAATGCTGAGAATCTGCTACTGATTTAAGTCCAATTGTTCTCTTTCTTTATTCTTAGGCTAACACTACAGCACAAACAAACAAACAAACAAACAGAAATTGACAGGTATAAAATTCCAAAGTAGAAGTAATGAAAAAAGAAAGAAAGAACCTGAAGTGCAGGAATTGACATTCAAGAGTCTGGTAACTCGTGACTTTACATGATACCATTGTCTGTTACAAATCCACGGTAGTTATTATTCTTGTATTGTGCTTTTTAACTATTTATTTAAGTGTAGGTGTGGGGGTGTGGGGGTGGGTGCCGGTGTGGTTTGTGTGGGAGTGTACTCGGTGTGCGTGGTGTTTTATAAAACATCATGACCAAGGGCAACTAAAGGAAGAAAAGAGTTTACATTGGCTTTTGTATCCAGAGTGATAAACGTCTATCACAGTGGGCTAGAGACATGCAAGGAATTTGCAGACATAATGAGTGGCAGGAACAAGAAATGGAGAAAGCACATTTTCTTCTTTAACTTTTTATCGGTTCTTTGTGAATTTCACATCATACACCTAAAGCCTGGTCATCTCCCACTCCCCTTGTACCTGTTCTCCACCCTTGCAACCCCCAATAGAGAAGAAAAATATCTTGTGAAATCTGTAGTGAGTCACAGTGTGTCCTACAGTATACCCTTTTGCCCACATTTCTTTGCTTGCAAATGTTCATTGAAATGACTGGTTGCTCTAGCATGAGGCCTTTGGCTTTGCTACTCTATCAATACTTGTTGCCCTGTGTCATGGAGATACTCTAGGGTTGGATGGGTAGCACTTCCATCTTCATGCAATCCAGCAGGTCATCTATTGGGTAATTGTTGCTGTGGGCCAATTTAAAGCCCTAGCTCGGGCTTGACAAGTATCTGAGCTGGTCAGCCCAAGGGTTCTCCTGACTTTGAGGGCCAGCTCACCTGCAACCCTCCAGCCCCAATCAGGATCAGATCTACCTTGATGTCCAGGCTACGTTCAAGGCCCTCTCCTCTAAGTGTTGCAATCAGTGAGGCACAGGGGCAATTCTCCCATATATGAGACCTGGGCCAGTTCTCCTGCCTGCTGTAGATGGTGAGGGACGAGGGAGTGGAGGAGGGTATCTTTCCCTTGTTAGTGTCAATGTTCAGTGGACAAGACCCAGGCTCTTGGAGCTTACTCACTTGGAACCCCTAAGGATTTAACTTCTCAAAGCCTGCCCCCGGTGAGATGCTTCCACCAGTAAGAGTTCCTATCCCTATAACCTCTCCAAAAAAATCCTGCCAGCTGAGGATCAACTATTTAAATCCCAGAGTCTATGAGAACTATTTATCATTCTGTGCTGTGCTCTTATCTTTAGATGTACAAGTGTGGTTATTTTCTTTGTTCAGTAGTGACATTTCTGACTGTTTTACTGGAATCTTTTTTAGTTTTCTGATAATTACTTTTTTTAGAAATTCATTTTAAAAATGTGTTCTTGCTTTTGTTTTTCTGAAAATGTCTTGAAACACTTTCATTCCTTAAAAATGTCTTCAAAACACCCCCTTTTTCAGTAATGTTTTTTTTTTTCAATAGCGGCTACCATGAGATGCAGGTGCTCTTTTTCCCAAATTTAAAGATGTATTTAGGATTTGCTAGGCTAACCACTGTAGTTCCTTAACCATTGCTAAGATCGTGGTACTTTCCAGTTTCATCATGAATTTTCTGGTAAGGTTTTCTTTTTTTTATTAATTTATTCTTGTTACATCTCAATGTTTATCCCATCCCTTGTATCCTCCCATTCCCGCCCCCCCGCCATTTTCCCATTATTCCCCTCCCCTATGACTGTTCCTGAGGGGGATTACCTCCCCCTATATATGAGATTCTTTGCTCTTCTAAACATCATTCATCATTTTGGTCAGCTCTAAAAAGGTCTGAGGAACTGTCCTAGCAAATATAACATACATATTTTTAACCAAATTTTCTTTTTAATATGTATTTTAAATATATTAGAAGACGCTCCAGCACACAACAAGAAAATTTGCTCAACCGTGTTCATAGCAGCCTTATTCATAATAGCCAGAACATGGAAACAACCTAAATGTCTTTCATTTCTTTTAAAAATTTATCATGACATTTATTTATATATTTATTTTTTATTAGTTTATTCTTGTTACATCTCAATGTTTATCCCATCCCTTGTATCCTCCCATTCCTCCCCCCCCCATTTTCCCATTATTCCCCTCCCCTATGACTGTTCCTGAGGGGGATTACGTCCCCCTGTATATTCTCATAGGGTATCAAGTCTCTTCTTGGCTACTTGCTGCTATAGATGTCAGAGGATGACTTTCAGGAGTTATTTTTTTAATTAAGTAATTTACTTATTCACTTTATATCCCTGCTGTAACCCTCTCCCTCTTCCTCTCCTCCCAGTCCCATTCTCCCTTCTTCTTCCAGCATCCCACCTAATCCAGCTCATCAAGTCATATCGAGACTGAACGTGTCCTCTTGCTCTGTGGTCTGGCAAGACAGCCCCACCAAAGACGAGTGACCAAAAAGCTGGCAACAGAGTCCATGTCATAGACAGCCTCCACTCTCCTTAATAGAGGACCCACATGACCCCAGCTGCCCATTGGCTACATCTATGCAGGGGCTTGGATCCAGTCCATGCATGGTCCTTGGTTGGTGCTTCAGTCTCCACAAGCCCCTCTGGGCCTGGCTAGTTGGCTTTTTTGGTTTTCTTGTGAAGCTCCTGTTACCTCTAGGTCCTTGATCCTCCCCACCCCTCAGCCACCCTGCCACATTTCTACTAGACTACCTATGCCTCACCCATGTTTGGCTGTGGGTCTCAGCATCTGTTTCAAACCATTTCTGGGTGGAGTCTTTCAGAGGATAATTCTGCTAGGCTCCTGTCTGCAAGCATAGCAGAGTATTGTTAATAGTGCCAGGGGTTGGCTCTCTTCCATGGAGCTCTTCCATGGTCTTGTGTTGGGGCAAGCATTGGTTGGACATTCCCCCAATCTCCTTTCTATTTGGTCTATCTTTATCCCTGCAAGTCTTGTAGGCAGGGTAAATTTCAGGTCAAAGTTTTTGTGGTGGTTGGTGTTCCCTTCCCTCTACTAGGAGTCTTGTCTAGTTTCAGCTCGTTCCTCTTCAGTATCTATGTCCCCTGCTACTAGGAGTTTCTGCAAGAATTCACCTCAAATCATCCCAAGAGCTTACCCTGACTCAGGTCTCCAGCTTGTCACAGAGCTGCCCCCTGCCCACAGTTTCTCTTTTCATTACATGCCTTCTGTCTTCTTGTCCTCGCTATCCCCAGGTCTAATCTCAACCCTTACATCTCTTTGTGCTTCCTCTCCTACCTTGTTTCATCTCTTCTACCACTGTCTCTCTCTTTTCTATTGCCAATTCTTAGTGAGATTTAGGCATCTTCCCTTGGATCCTCTTTGTTACTTACCATCTCTGGGACTGTGCATTGTAGTATGTTTATCTTGTACTATATGACTTAGATCCACTAATAAACGAGTGCATACCATGTGTGTCTTTCTGCACTTGGGTTATATTGCTCAAGATGATCTTTTCTAGTTCCATCCATTTGCCTGAAAATTCCAGGATTTATTTGTTTTTATTAGCTGAGCAGTATTCCATGGTATAAATGTACCACAGTTTCTTTATACATTCTTCGGTTGAGGGATATCTAGGTTATTTCCGTGTTTTGGCTGTCATGAATAAAGCTGCTATGAACATAGTTGAGCAAAATCCTGGTTTTATGGTGAAGCATCTTGTCTTGAGGTAGAGCTATTCCCAATTTTCTGAGAACGCACCAAGTTGATTTCCAAGTGGTTGTACAAGTTTAGACTACCACCACAAATGGAGGAGTGCTCCTCTTTCTTCACATTCTTGCCAGCAAGTGTTGTCACTTGAGTTTTTGATCTTAATCATTCTAACAGGTGTAAGGTAGAATCTCAAAGTTGTTTTGATTTGCATTTCTGTGATGATTAAGGACATTAAACATTTATATAGGTGCTTCTAGGCCTTTCAAGACTTTTCTGCTGAGACTTCTATTTAGCTCTGTGCCCCATTTTTAAATTAGGTTATTTTGTTTGTTGCTGTTTAATTTTTTTGAGTTCTTTATATATTTTGGATTTTAGCTCCTTGTCAGATGTAGGGTTGTTGAAGACCTTTTCCCAATCTGTAGGCTTCCACTTGGTTCTATTAACAGTGTTTTTGCCTTATAGATGCTTTTCAGTTTCATGAGGTCCCATTTATTAATTTTTGATTTTAGATTATGAGCTATTGATATTCTGCTCACGAAGCTGTCTCCTGTGCCAATGAGTTCAAGCCTCTTTCCCACTATTTCATCTAATAGATTTAGCACAATTTATTTTATGCTGTGATCTTTGATCCAGTTGGACTTGACTTTTGTGCAGGGTAGTAAATACAGATTGATTTGTAATATAATGTCTACATGTAGACATCCACTTAGACCAGCACCATTTGTTAAAGATGCTTTGTTTACCCAATGTATGGTTTTGACTCCTTTCAAAAACTAAGGCTGCTCAGTCTCTCCATATCTCTTCAATAGAATACTTGAAGTTCTATATAGAACAATAACATAGTCATAGGGGAGAGGAATAAGGGGAAAATGGAGGGAGAGAAGAATGGGAGGATACATGGGATGGGATAACCATTGACATGTAATAAGAATAAATTAATAAAATAAAATTTAAAAAATTAAACGTGATCATTTATGCAAAAGTGAAAAAAAATTTAAAAGAGAACAAGAGGATAGAAATTGAAAGGGAAGAAGTCAAAGTGTTTACTGCATGGTACTGGCTTAGAAATAGGTTGATTGATCAGCAGAATTGAATCAAATGCCCAGCAATAAACCCATACGTCTATGGACACAGAAGTTATTCCTTCACTTCTACCATGTGGGTCCCAGGACATCAGAGACATTTATTCAGCTCCATACTTCTAATCTCTTTATGCTGTGTTTTTTCTGAACTTTCTCCTATTACCACTTATCTTCAGCTTAGTCCAACTTTAGTTTAGCCCTGAACTGTTAACTTTAATTTTATTAATCCTTCCAAAAAGTCTGTAAATTGTATATATGTATATATGTGTATATGTACATGTGCACAGTATTTGTACCGAATCTCTGGACATAAAATACGCACATACAGTTACTTTCTGTAGTCTTTGATTCCACGTTTTATATTTTAAATTCTTTTTTTATTTATTATGTATAAATTTTCTTTTGCAATTCTAGAATATTTTCTGGTATTTCTGTTGTTTCTCATGCATGGCAGCAACTGTTTTTGTTTGTTTGTTTGTTTCATAATGTAGTTGACATAACTTTACAATTGCAAATTCATATAGTTGACATGGCGCATTAGGATCATATATTGAAAGATATGTATTTATTGATTGTTCAAAGGGCATCTGTGATATATATGTGCAGGTCTAAGATTATAACTCCTTACTTACATCCTTGAACTGACTAAACAATAGATATAGGCTGCAAAATATTTGGAGAATTGTCATTGACCACACAGTTTCAGGGGACATACTATTTGCCAAAGACTCTTGCTTAGTGTCAAATCCAAATAAAATGTGGTGTTTTTTTGAAATTTACTACCTGTCTGTCTATTTTTTTATTATTGCTGCAACTGTGTGTGATTTCTTCTACAACTCTCTTTTGAGGCTTTGGGCTGTGTAGAATCTATGTATTCCTCCAGGTTAGCTTTAGTTTCAGTAACTTATTGATGACTCTTATTCTTTAGTTCCACCTGTTTTGAGCTATTTCCTGCAAACTCATCATGCTTTTTAATAGGGCACTTTGAATTATCTAGTTAGGTATTGATATAGTAACCAAGCAGGAGAACCCTTTTCATTGGTCACCCATCATAATGCAGGAAGCACAAGGCTTATGCTAATCATTAAGAATCTTTTTAAAAGGATGTTTATGGAATTTAAAAAATCAGTACCAGTTATTTTATACAGGAGTAGACAGTATTTAAACATGTATCTTCTTTGGTGAATTGTTATGTATTTGGTGAATTGTTAAGTATTTACATAATATTAAGACAGACTTCATACTTTTCCACAGGAAATAATGCATTAATAGATACAAAGCAGACTAACAAATTTCATTATTTTCATCAAAACGTGTATTGATTTTTTTTAGTTTATTTTCCTATTTCTATGACAACATGGTCTGGAAAGAAATCAATTAATAAGAGAAAGAGTTCATCTGGTTTACAAGTCCAGGTTATGGTACAGGAAGTGTTGGGGTTGGTCTGGTGCTATGTATTCTGATACTAATTATTGGTCCCCAAGATCTGGTTGCTGCCCAAAGGAGCAGACACTCACATACTCCAAAATAATGTTTATAACCTTGCCTGCCTATTTGACCTATAAAACGCTGATACCTGGGTGGGGCCAGAGGAAGGTAGGCGTGGCAAATGTTCTCAGGTTGGGGATGGGGAGGGGAGTGAAGGAGAAGGGGACATGGGAGAAGAAGAGAAGGAGGGAATCTGCTGCCATGGATGAGGTGGAGAAGAAGCACATGGCTGGCGTGGATGGAGGATTTTGCCCAGCTGAAGAAAATTAGCAAGTATTTGGGGTTATGGATGGAAGGTAGCTCAAGAGAAATAGTAGAAACAGATGGCGTGGGATTGGGGCAGGAAAGTATGAGAAGTCATTTAGGGGATTAATATCTATCTGCCCAGGTGAACCAAGGCTATTTTAAAGTTTAACAGGTGTCTGTGTTTTTTTTTTTATTGATATCAGTTTGTTAATGCCTGGCTGGTGCTCTGAAGAGGTCCAGGGTAGGGTCCTTGGTGCTGGATGCAGATGGCTTTATCTCTTGGGTGGCCAGAGCTGATGGCTCAGGTAACCGATCAGGATTGAAAAAGAAAGGATGGAAGGGAAAAAGAGCCCAAGGTTTCTTCTTCAGGGACTGGCTATATTCAGCTGAAGAGGAGAATGTAAACTGCACACAATATTCCTATGGCTGAGGCTGTAAAGGTGGCTTCTGGCTAGAAAC
Source organism: Acomys russatus (assembly GCF_903995435.1). Lineage (NCBI taxonomy): Eukaryota > Metazoa > Chordata > Mammalia > Rodentia > Muridae > Acomys > Acomys russatus. The sequence continues at coordinate 15,621,390 of NC_067147.1, forward strand.
TGCACAGGGGTCATAAAAGGAGGCTCTTTGGTCTGTAGATAGGCCTTTTTGCAGAGATCTCCAATAAGCCAATGTAAACTCAGGCTTATTACCTGCAGAAGGCTGATGCCCTGAGTCGGCTAACTTATTTGTGAATCTACAGGGAAATAAGGAAGAGATAGAAAATAAACCACTCACACACGTGCATTCAAGAGAAGAGGCAGATGAAATTAGGCATCTCGACTTCAACTGAAGTCAGTTTTCCCAATATCAACACATACATTCAAGAGAAAAAAAAATTCAAGAGAAGAGGTGGATGAAGTCAGGCATTTTAACTTCAACTGAAGTTAAGCTTCCCAATTTCCAATGCCGTTTATTGTTGATGATCATACTTATACTTCTGAGAAAAGGGAATTACTTCATAGTCAAAAGAGTATAATTAATCACAAAAACAGATTAATTCTAAAATATAACAGATTACATGTTTTAAAGCTAAGCATTTCTTATCTATGTATCCATTACATACGTTCATAGTGAGTTCAGAATGACAAAGGTTAACAGGGTCTAAGGTTAATTGGGTCGGAAACTTACAAGAGAATACAACTTACCAATTAGGGCAGACCTAACTATACATTATCCAGCTATCTCTTAGTTCATTATGAGCTCATGACAATAATTTTATCTGTCTTTCATTTTAAGAAACAGAGTAAATTCGGACATCTCTAGGTAGCTTTATTCCACTTAGGTTCATGTGAAGTTTAAACAAACATTCCTATTTATGGTGAAATACCATGATTCATGGTGCCATCTGCAGTGGAGGCTTAACTGAATCCACAAATCTGCTAGTAGGCTATCTTTAGTGAGGCATCTGGAGGTCCACAAAGGTATGTATTGCAGCCATAAACTAACTTTAACTTTTAAAACTATTTTAATCAAATCAGGAATTTCATAATCAGGGATTAATTCATCTGAATAACAAACAGTACATCTTCAACAAGGTCCTGTAGGAAGTTTGCTCAATCAGAGCTGATCAATACCCAGAATATAACAGTACACACCAATGCCAGATGTATCTACTTTTTGTTTTTTGAGACAGGGTTTCTCTGTGTAATCTTGGCTGTCCTAGACTCACTTTGTAGACCAAGCTGGCCTTAGACTCACAATGATCCACCTGCCTCTGCCTCTCTGGGTGCTGGGATTAAAGGCTTCCACTACCATGCCCAGCTCTAATGCCAGATTTTAGAGAGATGCAACAAAGCACAATTGACAGGGTAGTCAAAGGTTGGAAGAAATTCTGGGGTACATCACAATACAGACCTTGCAAATACCAGATCACCTCCAGATAGCCAAACCAATGGCTCCTGACAGCATATCAGAGGCTAGAAGCAGCTTGGGGGTGCATCATGGTACAAGACCTTGAAAACACCAGATCACCTTCTAGACAGCCCACATGTCTAGTGAGCTCCTTTAATAGGGTGGCTCTTGGCCAGGTTAGAAAATACTGTCTTAATAACTATAGCCTAATAATAAACATTTATTATGCCTCATCTTTAAGTTAACAGCAAATCGAAGTCCAGTGGAAGCATTTTGTCGAGTTAAAAGATCAGAGAACAATAAATTAGCACAAAAACGCTAGTACGCAACTCACCCTCTCCTTACAGGAAACGGAAAGTTGAGACCCTGCACATTGGCTTTCCTGGAACTACATGCAAGGGAATGAGGGAGAGTTTGGCCATGTTAGAGGGAAGGTGGATAGAATGCTGTGATGGTACACTGCTTTATTTTTTTATTAGTCTGACATTTTCATGCACATATATATATATATATATATATATATATATATATATATATATATATATATATATATAAATTCTGATCACATTCATCAATCCATTTTAGTTTACCCTCTACCCATCCACTCACACTCCTTACCAACTCTCCACCTCATTAAAAAAAAATACCTTTTTTTTTTTTTTTTTTTTTTTTTGTAGTTTTAAGGATTTTTCTTCCTTTCTTTGTTCTGTGAATTACTCGGCTTAACCAAAGCTACTTATGCTGACATGGGTATAACACTTTCCATTGGACAATGAGTAATGCCAATGGCTGAGTCACTGGAGAAAATGACCTTTCACCCAGCATCCACTGATGGCTATTAACTTCTCTGGGCCAGGATTGGAGACATGAGTCCACTCCCACAATGATGGAAGATTTGTAGGGTGGGTCTTACCCAGGTGTTATACTAGCAATAACATATGTGAATTCAAGAATTTTGGAAGAGATAACAACCACTTCTCTTGGGCAAGTTGGAGGAGACAAAAACAAGAACCAGATGTCAGCAATAGGTTCTCAATGGTCAGCATCAAGTTCAATACAGCAATCTAAGTTAACAGAAGAACAAAAGAAGCACAGTCAGAATTTCAAAATGCTTGCACCTATAAAGTATGCTTTCTAGTCTATATGAACTGAAGAAGGATTTCAATCTGAAGATGTAAGGAACACTAGAGCCCTTGGTCCCCCGAATAGGGGTGCTACATATGATAAAAGATTACACAAGAATTGTTAATTGATATTCCACCTGTCCCATGAGGAAGAACTTTTGTGGATAAAAATGACTTGGAGCATGAAGATGAAGAGTGGTACAGAAGCAGTCTCCTCGGAATGCCTGGTTCTTTATAGCTGAGCTTGGCATCTAAACTAGAAATAGCATTCCTGAAAGGACTGAGAAAATGGTTCTTCAAACTTCTAGGCAATATACAGGTTATTCTATTTCTGTTAGTTCAAAGGCTCCAAATATCATAGATTTAACTCTGTACAAGATATTCTTATGGCTTTCACAAATTAAAACCTACATGCTCACTTCAATATGAATATGAAGCTCCAGAGACATTTTGAACAATTAACCCCATGTAATTCTATTTTCCTTTGAGCCCACACAATCCTGAAATGAAGATTTCCCTAAATGGAATAGTTTTCTCTCACAGAAATGAATACAGTCAAACTTGAGCCAATCATAGTAGGAAGAAAGACTGGAAGGAAAATCAAAAAATTTGAAAAGACTAGAAGGTTTTGGCCAAAGAACTGTTTTACATTCATCTATAACAAACTTGACAGGAAAGTTACCCTGCAATGGGTAGCTTGAATCTTGTGTAAATTTCAGCATTCAGAGAGAGCCATTAGAATCCTATGTGTGGTATAGTGGTTACACTCTGCTAGGCAGGAGGAGCACCAACACTCAGGCCAGCATGCCAGAATGTGATCACTGAGAAGCCGTGTCTCAGAACAGAAAGCCCAGCACAGCTCTAGCACAGACTTTGAAGCACTTTAACATTTTTATCATTTGTGCAATAAATAGCTTATTTTATAATTTACTGTAATTCCTATTATGCTCCCCGGAACAGTATTTTATGCTAGAAAGTTTTTTTTATTGAAAATATTTTTTCATACAATATATTCTGATCATGGTTCCTCTCCCTCGACTCCTCCTTTCCACCTCCTCACACATGCAATTCCATGCCCCTCCCAATAACTAAACAAATAGGAAAACAAAGAAACATAAACACTAAAGAAAACAAATTTTAAAAGAAGAAACAAAGACAAGAGAGTGCTGATATGAAAATCTACTGCAGTAATAACAGTGTTCTAGAGTCCACAATCCTTCTGGTTTTTCCACCAAAATGTTCTTTTTATTTAATAAATTGGTGTTATTGGGTAAAGTGGGGAGGATAGCATCAAACGACTATGAAAGGAAATGAGTCTTGTGTCATGCCTTTGAAGTTCTCTACGATAATCTATGAGCTGCTCTCTAGAGGTGGTCCAAATCTACTGTGATCTGACACTTCCCATTTGAGTCGTTTACACTTCCTGTGAGCTCATGAATAGTGTACCTCAACATCATCAGGGTGTAGCTGTCACACACACACACACACACACACACACACACACACATACACACATACACGGACAAGATTGCTTTTCTGAAAATTACCATGATTTCTGTCATCGTTGTTGGCTCTTCTCCTACATCACATTCTTTCTAATGCAGACTCTAGCTCTAACACTAGGGCCATTTCAGGCTAATTATGAAATTTATGGGTGAAAAATGTCTTCTAATTCATATGGTCTAAAAATAATCGGCACAGAGGCTAACAAGTTAAGGCCAGAATAGCTGTTGTATTTCTGTGAACTCATTTTGAGACTTTAAAACCTGTGAACCCTTTAAACTGCTGTGTATGCAAAGTTAAGAATGGCATTTAAAAAATAGAAATAGACTGAAATGCCAATTATCTTCTATATATACTGCTCTTTGCCCACCTGGTCAGAAACCTATAATTACTATAACTTGAACTTGATTATTTATATTATTTACAATTAGCAATGGGGCATAAGTAAAATGCACATAATTCACATGAGGTGAGGGAGTTAATATATAAAAATTAAAAAGTTTATGTTTTTTTGTGTGGTCTGCATGTAGAAATTGCTTCTATTAGTATTTAGTACCTTAAACAAATAATGCACAAAGGGAATGAGTTTTTGATATTTACCTGTTTTAATACTCGTATAATAATCCTAGTGATTTAGTATGTTTTTCTTGTAGAATAAGGACTATTGTAACAGTCATTTTTGTCTTACACCTTTAGGTTGATTCTTACTAGGTGGGCCAGAAAGATTTCTGCAACCAAGCCTAAACTTAGCTCTCGTTTTGACTGGCTAAACTCCAAATTCTAAATAATTCATCCTACAATGGCTGAGGAATGTGAAGTGTTTGCTTTAACAAATAACTTGGCTGTTTGCTGAACTCTTAGAAGTATGAATTGTCCACTTATCAGACTACAAGCAACTCAAGAGACAAGAAACACGTTTACTCCATTTCAGGTAAAGTGCTGGTATTGCTTGTCAGCATTCTGTGCCCTATAAAATTGAAGCACATTTCCCGTTATGCAGTCTCAAAATGAAATCCAGTAAAATAGACCTGTGTTTAAAGAGTAGCTGGCCTGAGGCTGGGGAGCTGGCTCAGTCAGTAAAGAGCATGCCTCCCAAGCACAAGAACCAGAGTTTGGATCCACAGACAGCAGAGTAAGGGTCAGGCATAGCAGTATATGCTGCAATATGTGAGCACACACATACCAACCATTACATATACCACAACACACAGGACATGCCCAGCGACACACACACACACACACCAAAATATAGTGTAGCAAAGTAGAAAAAAGTACTAAGGTTAGATCAAGCAGTGTTGAGACGGTGTGGGTAAACAAGTTCTCTTCCTCTGAGTTCTGGAAGGGATGAAGATTAAGTTCTCTGTAAGTTTTAAAATCAAAAAAACACTTTTAGAAATTATTAATGTTAAACCTGTTAAGGAAAAACTATTGTGATATTTTATAGCATTAGGTGCCTATATTGCTTATAATTTTGATTTTCCTAAGGTATCAAAAAAGACCAGAAAGTTATTAAGTCAGGAGTGGGAGATTTTCCTCTGTATTCGTGTACTAATTGCAAACTCCAATGTAGCTTCATTAATCCCTCATTAAAACTACTTCAGTTTAGACCATTTCCATAAACTAAAGAATAAATTACTTTTATAGAATCCTAGTTTGTATTTATTATTATTTTTTATTTATAAGTAAATTTGTCAAAGATGGCTGATAGCCTCTTATTTTTATATTCACACTAGAGAACACAAGGATGTAGATTTATTCACATACTTGGTCCTGCAGTTTCTTTTCCCAAAAATTCTCTTTAAACACATGGTTGTAATGGAATGGCTTTTGGGAGTTGGGCATCATTTTTGAATAAAAAATACATCTCATGTATTTATCTCATTGGGATGAGAATGTGATTTCTGTCTCTTCAGCAACTCTAAAGTTCAAAGCTTTGATTTGAGAAATGTTAAATTGATTCAATAGAACATTTCAATTTTGATGAACGTGGATTAACTGAACAAGTTCTCTTAAAGTAAGAAATGAATATGGTCAAGTTTTCTTTTTCTGCGTTCTGTGTGGGGGTCAAAAATGTCTACCACAGCCATGAGCTTCAACTGATATTAGTTAATGTACCCAGTTACTTTTAGAGGAATGAATGAGTTAGGTGAAAGTATGAAATGGCTTTTCTGTCCTTTTCTAGCACTATTTGTCAAGTTGAAAAGATCTCTTTCCCTTGCCTCAGGCTATCTCAGGTATAAGTCGCAACAATTGCCATCATTATTAAGGAGCTGGAAACAGTGTCATTTTAAATTATTAAACACTCAGTATAGGTCAAATTTTATCACCTTTTTATTTCTAAGCTTGGCTTTTCCATTGAAATTGCCCATGTGAGCTATAGTAAGGAAAATATGGTCAATAATCAGGGAACTCTTTGCTGGAGTCATCCTTATTCCTCAACATTTCATCAAAACTTCACTTCATACGAACTGAAGGATGCTTTGGATGCCAGCTCTTTAAATAGCATTAGCGTATGTCTTGAACAGAGAGTCTTCAGAAGATATAATTCCTTCACCTCTTTTTTTCTACTTCTAACATAGATAAATAGTGTTTATAGTAGTTTTATGTATTAAGTAATGCAAAGTTATCTGTATTCACTGAATAAAATTACTGTACTAAGATACATTATTCAGACAACACAAACTTGAAGCAGGCAAAAATGACAATAACTGAATAATTATTTTGACAAAAACAAACATCTGTAAATAAAAGAGTTAGACAGAAATTATTCTAATAACATTTATTTATGTATTGGGAGGAGGGCTTGATCATGAAATTTCATGTTAGTTTACACTTTCTAATATAGTTCTCATTTTAATATAATCACAGGCAAAAAAATAGAGAACACAACATCATGATATTATTTGTAAAGTATTGGAACATAAGCGATTGTTGTAATATCTCTAAACACAGAATAACTTAGTTTTATATAAAATTTACACAAAAGAGAAATTGTTACCAACTAGACTTTAGACCCGTTAAAACTTTCAAGTTCTATTCCATTTGCTGTTCTGAGTGAGAATTAAGCATCCTCCATAGGGTCCTCCTTGTTACTTAGTTTCTTTAGGCCTGTGGATTGTAATATAGTTATCCTGTATTACATAGATAATATCTTCTTATAAGTGAGTATATACCATGTATGTGTTTCTAGGTCTGGTTACGTCACCCAGGATGATCTTTTCCAGCTCAATCCATTGGCCTGCAAACTTCTCAATGTCTTTGTTTTTGATAGCTAAATGGAATTCTATTGTGTAAATGTACCACAGATTCTTTATCTATTCTTCAGTTGGGGCCATCTGGGTTGTTTCCAGTTTCTCACTATTACAAACAGCACTGCTATGAATACAGTTGAAGAAATGTCCTTGTTGTATGGTGGGGTATAGCTGAGTTTTGCAGTTTTCTAAGAAACCTCCAGATTTATTTTCAAGTGGTTGTACAAGTTTACACTCCCACCAGCAATGGAGGAGTGTTCCCCTTTCTCCACATCCTTACCAGCATGTGCTGTCACTTGAGTTTTTGAACTCAGGCATTCTGACAGGTGTAAGATGGAATCTCAGAGTTGTTTTCATTTGCATTTCCCTGGTTCCTAAAGATTTGGAGCATTTGTTTAAGTGTTTTTTGGGCTTTCAGGATTCTTCTGTTGAGAATTCCCTGTTTAGTTTGGTACCCAATTTTTAAAATGTATTATTTGGTTAGTTGGTGTGTAGTTTCTTGAGTTTAAAAATATATATTGAATATTAGATTTCTGTGGGATGAAGGACTGGTGAAGATCTTCTTTCCGTCTGTAGGCTTTCATTTTGTTTAATGACAGTGTCCTTTGCTCTACAGAAGCTTTTAAGTTTCATGAGGTACCATTTATTTATTTTTTTCACTTTTATTTTAATTTATTAAAATTTATTCAGATTACATTCCAATTTTTATCCCCTCCCTTGTATCTTCCCATTCCCACCCTCCCTTCCTCTTCCACCCTATTCCCTTCCCCTAGAACTCTGACAGAAGGGGAACTCTTCCCCTACCATATGACCACAGCCTATCAAGTTTTATTCAGAAAGCCTGCTTCCCCATCCTCTGCATGCCACTGGGCCTCTGCACCAAGGAAGAGTGATCAAATTGGGGCCACAGATGTTCATGTCAGAGGCAGTTAACTCTCTTACCACAACTGTAGAGAATGAGATGTCCATTGGCTAGATCTGAACAGGGGTTTAGGTTTACTGCATGCATTATCCTTAGTTGGTACAACAGTTTGTGCAGCCCCCCCCCCCCCCCCCGCTCGGTGTAGATCCACTGGCCTTGGTAGTCTCTTTGTGGGGCTCCAGAATCCTCTAGGTCATTTCATCCTCTCCCCCTGCCCATTCTTCTGTACCAGTATCACCAGAATTCACCAGAGAGTCCCAGCATCTGTCTCATCTCCCACTGGGTGGAGTCTCTCAGAGGACATCTATGTTGGCCTAATATCCACTTATAAGTGTGTCTGCATTTCCTTGTATTTAATGCCTGTTTAGTATTCCATTGTGTAAATGTACCACAGTGTCTTTATCCATTCTTCAGTTGAGGGACATTTAGGTTGTTTCTGCATTCTGGATATTACAAAGAAGGTTGCTATGAACATAGTTAAGCAAATGTCCTTGTTGTATGGTGGAGAATCTTTCAGATATATACCTGAAAGTGGTCCCATTTATTAATTGTTGATCTTAGAGAAAGTTGCCTCTTGTTCCAATGAGTTTAAGGCTCTTCTCCTATGTTCTCTTCTGTTATATTTAATGGTTCTGATTTTCTGTTAGGGTCCTTGATTCACTTGGAGTTGATCTTTCTGCAGAGTGATAAATATGGATCTGTTTGCACTTTTGTGTAGACATCTAGTTAGGCCAGCACCATATATTGAAGATGCCATCTTTTTTCCATTGTATGGTTTTGGTTTCTCTGTCAAAAATCAAGTGTCCATAGGTGTATGGGTTTATTTCTGGCTTTTTAAAAAAAATTCAATACCATTGATCCACCAATCTGTTCTTATGCCAGTACCATGAAGTTTTTATTACTGCTCTTATGTAGTACAGCTTGAGGTCAGGGATAGAGATACCTCCAGAAGATATATATATATAGTACAAGATTGTCTTAGCTATTCTTGTTTTTTTTACTTCTCCATATGAAGCTGAAAGTTATTCTCTTATTGAAATTTTATGAAAATTATTCATATTGAATCTGTAGATTTCTTTTGGTAAATGGACTTTTTTTTTTTTTTTTTTTTTTTTTTTTTTTTTTTTTTTACTATATTAATCCTACCTATCCATGAGCATGGGAGATATATCCTTCTTCTGACATCGTCTTCAATTTCTTCAGAGACTTGAAGTTTGTTTTCATACAAGTTTTTTGCTTGTTTGGTTAGAGTTACACCAAGGTACTTTATGCTTTTTGTTGATCTTATAAGGAATGTTTCTATAATTTACTTTGAAGCACATTTGTCTTTTGTATACAAGAGGGCTATGAAGTTTTGAGTTAGTTTTGTATCAACCCAATTTGCTGAAGGTGTTTATCAGATGTAGTAGTTCTCTGATAGAGTTTTTTGGGTCACTCGTGTATAGTATCATGTCATCCACCAATAGTGATAATTTGACTTCTTCATTTCCAGTTTTTATCCACTTAATCTCTTTTAGTTGTCTTAATAATGCTTTAGCAAGGATTTCAAGTACAATATTATAGAGATATGGAGAGAGTGGGCAGACTTGTCTTGTCCCTGAGTTCAGTGAAATTGATTTAAGTTTTTCTCAATTTCCTTTGATGTTGGCTATAAGCTTGGCATATATTGCCCTTACTATATTTAAGTATGTGCCTTGTATCCCTGATTTCTCCAAGACTTTTAACATGAAAAGGCATTGGATTTTGTCAAAAGCTTTTTGGGCTGATCATATTTTTTCTTTCAGTTTGTTTATAGCTTGGATTATGCTGATGAATTCCCGTATATTTAACCACCTTTGCATACCTGGGATGAAGCCAACTTGGTCATGGCGGATGATATCTTTTATGTGTTCTTGGATTTGGTTTGTGAGTATTTTATTGAGTATTTTTGCATCAATGTTTATAAGGGAAATTAGTCTGAAATTCTCTTTCTTTGTTGAGTCTTGGTTTTGTTTAGGTATTACGGTGATGCGGCCTGGTATAATGAGTTTGGTAATGTTGCTTCTGTTTCTGTTTTGTTGAATATTTTGAAGAGTATTAGTATTAGCTCTTTTTTGAATGTGTGGTAGGATTCTGTGATAATCTATCTATCTGGCCCTGAGCATGTTTTGGTTGGAAGATTTTTCATGATTGCTTCTATTTCCTTATGAAATATAAGACTATTTAATTTGTTTATCTGAACTTGATTCAAATTTGGTAAGTAGAATATATCAAGAAATATTTCTATTTCATTCAGATGTTCAAATTTTGTGGCATAGAAGTTTTTTATTAAAATCTAGTGACTTTTTGGATTTCCTCTGTTTCTGCTGTTATGTCCCCTCTTCATTTCTAATTTTTTGATAGTATATTTCTGTTTTTTAGTTTGGTTAAGAGTTCGTCTACCTTGTGGATTTTCTCAAAGAACCAGCTCCTGATTTCATTGATTCCTTGAATTCTTTTCTTTGTTTTTAGTTTGTTGATTTCTGCCCTGAGTTTGATCAGTTCAAGTTATCTAATCCTCTTGGATGTATCTACTTCTTTTTTCCTAGGACCTTCACATGTGCTATTAAGTTGCTTATAGATAATGTCTCTAATTTCTTTATGAAGGCATGTAAGGCTATGAACTTTCTTCTTAGTACTGCTCTCATGGTGTCCTATAAGTTTGGGTATATTTTGCCTTCATTTTCATTGAATTTTAGAAAGTGTTTAATTTCTCTCTTTATTTCTTCTCTGACCTCGTCATTGAGTAGAGAGTTGTTCAGTTTCCATGAGTGTGTATGCTTTTTGTTATTTCTGTTGTTGAAGTTCACCTTTAAATACATGGTAGTCTGATAAGACATAAGGTATTATTTCAATCTTCTTGTATTGGTTGTTGCTTGTTTTGTGACTGCCTATATGGACACTTTTGTAGAAGCTTCCATCAGGTGCTGAGAAGAAGTTATATTCTTTTGTGTATGGGTGAAAGGTTGGTAGATGCCTGTTAGATCCATATATTAATGTCATTATTTCTCTGTTTAGTTTCTATTTTGTTGACCTCTCTTTTGGTGAGAGTAGGGTATTGAAGTCTTCCACTAATAATGTATGGATATTGATGTGTGGTTTAAGTTTATCAATGTTTCCTTTATAAATGTGGGTGCCCTTGAATTTGAGGCATATATGTTCAGAATTCAGATGTTATGATCTTGGTAGATTTTTCCTTTGATAACTATTAAGTGTCCTTCCCCATCACTTTTTATTAATTTTGCATGAAAATCTAATTTATAATACGAGAATGCTTAGTGCAGCTTGCTTCTTGCTTCTCTTTGCTTGGAAAACCTTTTTCCAGACCTTTACACTCAGGTAATGTCTGTCTTTGGGGCCAAGGTACGTTTCTTATATGCAGCAGTATGAAGGACCCTGTTTACACATCCATTCTGTTAGTCTGTGTCTTTTTATTAGAGAGTTGAGTCCATTAATATTGAGAGACATTAATGACCCATGGCTTTCAGTTCCTTTTATTTTAATGTTGGTTGTAGTAGTGTGTTGCTGTGCGTGTCCTCTTTCATTTTGCTGTAGTGAAGCTATTTATATCCTTTGGGTTTTGTTTTTATTTTTCTTGAAGAGGGGTTATAGTTAACCTACTCAGTTGGGAGTTTTACTTCTAGTATCTTTTGTAGGGCTGGGCTTGTGCATAGATATCATTTACATTGGGTTCTGTCATGGAATATCTTGTTTTATCCATCTATGGTGATTGAAAGTTTTGCTGGGTATAGAAGTTTGGATTGGCATGTGTGGTCTCTTAATGTTTGTAAGACATCTATCTGTCCAGGCCCTCGTGGCTTTTATAGTTTCTGCTGAGAAACCAGGTGTGATTCTGATAGATTTGCCATTATGTTACTTGGCCTTTTTCCATTGCAGCTTTTAATATTTTTCTTTGTTCTGTACATTTAATGTTTTGATTATTATGTGGTGAGAGGATTTTCTTTTCTGTTCCAATCTAGTTGGTGCTCTGTAGGCCTTTTGTATGCTTAAAGTCATTTCTTTCTTTAAATTAGGGAAATTTTCTTCTATGATGGTGATGAAAATATTTTCTGGGCCTTGGAACTGGGAATCTTCTCTTTCTACTATTCCTATTATTCTTAGGTTTTGTCTTTACATGGTTTCCTTGATTTCTTGGCTGTTTTGTGTCAGGGATTTTCTTTTTTAGATTTAACGTTTTCTTTAACAGATGCATCAGTTTCTTCGATTGTATCTTCTACACCTCAGATTCCTTCCTCCATCTCTTCTAGTCTGTTGGTGATGTTTACCTCTGTAGCTCCGGTTTTCTTCTCTAAGTTCTCCTTCCCCAGCTTTTCTTCAGTTTGTGCTTTCTTTCTTGTTTCCATTTCTATCTTCAAATCCTGAACCATTTTTATTGATTTCCTTCACTTATTTCTTTGCTTCTTCCTGTATTTCTTTGAGTGATTAAAGCCTAAATCTGTTTGACTGTATATTGCTATATTTCTTTAGGGGCTTCCTCTTACAGACCATTATGTTCATTACCATAGCTGTAATGCCATCTTCTTATGTTTCAGTTGTTTTATAGTATCAAGATCTGCTTGCTGATGGAAAATTGTGCTCTGGAGATCCTATTCTTCTCTGGTTTTTGTTGACTGTGTTTTTACGCTGCCCTTTAGCCATCTGGTTCTCTCTGGCACTGGATGGTAAACCCTGGTGGCTGCCGGAGCTCTCTGGGGGTGTGGGAAGAGCTCTGGACAGAAAACTGCAGGATCCCTTTTCTGATTGTTGGGTATACTCTCTGCCTGGCAAGTGGTTCTCAGGGAGTTGCCTTGGACTCTTCTCTGATGTATGATCCTCAGGACAAACTGGGCTCCTCAGGAGCCTGTGGACATTCCTCTCACTAGGTGAAGTTCCAGAGTCAGCTATCTGCTACTGCCTTCCTTGCTCCAAGGTTAATGAACTCCAGCTGCCCAGACACTGGAATTGCAGGGCACAGCCATTTTGGAGAACCTATAAGCTCAGAGGTCTGATGGTTCTCTTCAGAGAAAGGGGTTGCACTTTGGAATGGCAACTGGGGCTGTTTCAATGGATACAGGGTTTTAGTGGACACAAGGTTGGAGCTGCATACCTTGTTACTCAGAAGCTATCCAACCATGGGACAGTGGAAGTGTGTGGGTGGCCAGAGGTTGAGACTGTGCTCCAGTAGAACCCAGGGATTTTCCTCAGGATTAGTCAGGTGACCTGAGGTTGGACCTGCTGTATTCCTCAACAGGGGCTTTCCTCTCACCTGGGAAACACAAGATGCTGGAGTTTTTGGGTCTATAGCCACTGTCTAGTGGTCGTTCTGCAGGCACTGTGGTTCTGCTGATCCAATACTGTGCATGATCAACACTGCCATGTAAGTTTTGAGTCATTTAATTATGGCCAATTGTCTCTGATTGATTCACTAAGGATGCATCTAATAGATTCTTCCAGGGTAAAGTTACTTACCCATTTCTCTTCTGTAATCATTTAGTATTTTGGAGAAATGCATTTTGAAATAAGGTGAACAATCTACTTGTATGAAATTTGTATTTTAGCAGTGTGTGGATTTGCCTCCTGATGGATGGTCATCTTTCTTTGACTATCTGATATTTCCCACATAGTTGTATATTAGAATGCTGGGTGAGGGGGCCAGGCATGGTGCCATGTGCTTTTACTCCCAGCACTCAGGAGGCAGAGGCAGGTGAATTGCTCTGAGATAGAGGCCAGTCTAGTCTACAAAGAGAGTCTAGAACAGCTGTGACTAAACAACGAAACCTTGTCTTGAAAAACCAAAAAAAAAAAATAAATAAATAAATAAATAAATAAAAAATAAAAAAAAGAAAGAAAAAGAAAAGAAAGAAAAGCAAAAAAAGCTAGATGAGGAAGAGATGCAAAATATTTTGACTAAATTGAGACCACTCCACTGTGTCCAGAATTCTTCTTACAAAAGAGAAACCTTGAGAAGCATAGAAGTTAAGTGAGGGACCTGGGATGGTTATATTTAACATCTGTAATAAAAATAAAAATATTTGCAATCCTAAAATAGCAATGAATCCAGGCAATGACATTTTACTTAAAAATTGTAGCTATTGTACTATTTCATCCATATATTTAATTTTATACATCCTCTTTCCCCAAGATTTTCCTCTCCTACTTCCCTTCCCTTTCTTCTTCTTCCTCTTTTTTTTTTCTACTTTGAGGAATATCAGACTGAGAAGTCTTCGTTCGTGGAAATAAAGGTGAGCGTGCATCTCACAACTTCTCAGATATTTCCCAAATCACACTTTGTTAGGCCATAAAGCTCTTGCCATTGTCTTTAGGACACAAGACTATGATCTCATGTTCAGTTTCAAATAAATTACTAATCATTAAAAATATCCTGTATCCAGAAGCTTTATTAAGCAGATCTTAGTATCAGTTTTATATCAAGGAAAATATTAAATGTACATATAAAACAAACTCAACTGATAAGAAGAAATTCAAACAGCTAAGATCTTGAAATTTCAGTGGCTTCACTTAGAGGTGGAATGGAATTAGCTTCGGAAAAGTACATATTAGCAAGTAACCCAGAAGTTTCCGCTGCAGGGCGAGGCTTGGAATATGTCATGGAAACTTGGCAATTAATGTTGATGATTCATTTTAAAGTTTAAAGTTTATATTAGAATTATAGTACGACCACAGGCAAAGACTGATTTTTTAGCTGAAGAAAATGACCTGTCAGTCAGTGCTTATAATCTTGCACTTAAATCTAGAATTCATTTATGTCTGCAAGATGAGACTTAAAAGAAGAAACCAAACTATATTTCAGGTACCTTTTTTCATCTGTCACTGATTCTCTACCAATTAAGAGAAAAATGACATTTCTTGAAAAATTTTATTTCTAGAATGGGTATTATCTCCTAATGAGATGCATAATCCTTGCATAGATATTGCAGATTCATATTTGCCACCATTTTTAGTTTAAAATAAGGAAATCAGAACACAGAAAGGAGCAAATATTTGCCAGATAGTGCAAAGGTAGTTGCCCCCAAATCCAGATCATCTGGGTGTAGATTTTCCATCAATTTTCTTTTTCCGTTGCATGAAGTTTTATAATATCAGCTGTTATGCTGAAGTGGTTCAGGCAAGAGGATACTGAGTTTGGAGGAAACCAGGGATACAGAAGGACTAATCTTGAAAACAAAACACCACTGCCATTCATGGCAAATCCTCTGACTTCATAAGCGGCCACTCTTGTTTGTTCTGTATGGGTTAAGACACCCTCAGACCCTGAGCGTGACCTCTCTCTTTCAAGAATTCTGCGTCTCCAGAGTGTTAGCTGACATTTTTTTCAAAACACCTTGAGTCAGGTATCATCACTGATGTCCCTATGCCACTTAAATGTGCTGGCAACACTTCATAAAGACCTAGACCAGGATCAAGGCCTTCAGCCTGTGGAACTACAGCCTGTTTGACTTCCTGTCAAGGGTATCACAGCTGCTCTGTGTCTAGGTACTCCCACCCTACAGATGCTTGACGTGTCTTTTAAATCTGTGGTAGCCATTCAGTGCAGGGACGCATACAGGGAAGCAGTTATGAACCATTAGAAAACACACACGAATCAATGGAAATCTATTTCAATTTTTATTCTAATCATAGCCAAAATATTTGATATTGCAAAAATTTCAAATAATTACAGATATTTACATTTAGTCAAATATTAGACCATGGTGTTCACTTCAAATAGGCGTTTAAGTCACCAATTGTGTTTATTAGGAAATAATCATCTTTTAAAGACTACTGACACTAAATTTAATGATATTGTGCTGGTAAATTTTTTTCATTTCTATTTTTCTTCTCCACTGAAAAGATATTTCCTACATAGAATTATAGGGTTTTTTTTTTTTTTAGTACCAATAGAGCAGACAGCAAATCATACTGATTTCAATGAGAAGCTTTAATTATGTAATAAACAAAATAACAGAGTACCTTGGGCTATAATATAAAGTATAGGATCCAATGCAAATGTGAACTGTTACATGGGACAATAGGAGACAATAGGTGAGATTCTTCTTTTGGCATCCACATCAGTCTTCTGTTGCTAATTTCACTTCATACCACAAATTCATTGATACAATCTATGTATAAATCATCTACCTAAAATAAAATCACATCTAAAAATGTTGTGCTTGGGAGATATCAGCTTTCTACTATACTATGGAATGATTGTTCATTATCCAGAAGTCAAAATATCTGTACTGTACCTAAATCTGAAACATCCTGAGGATTAACATGAGCCAACAAGTGAAAAAAATATTACATCTGAATTCACTGTACTGTGATGGGTCACAGTGAAAACTCATCTTCATTGAAAAATATTGCATAAAACTAACTCTAAGCTAAGAGTATATAGTATATGTCAAATACAAATAAATTTTGTGTTTAGACTGGGATCTTATCTCCCAAATTTCTTTTTAGTTATATGAAAGTATTCCTAAACTTTAGAAACCTGAAGTTTGAAATAACTTCTGATCCAAAGTACTTGAAATTGATATGTACTCTCATAGGTAATGTCAAAGTCCAACTTTAACGTTAAGGTTCAGGCGTGGCTGAGTCAGGAAGCAGCACAGGCCAAAGGGCTGGTAGCTCTGTGGTCTCTAGCTCTATGTTTTACCACATTTAAAATTAATTTTAAAAATGTATTAATTTTACATCCTGATTGTAGATCCCTCCCTCATCTCCTCCTGGTCCCACCCTTCCTTCTTCCTCCCCACAACCCTCCTTGCCTCAACCTCAGAAAGGAGGAGCCCTCCTCACTACTATCTGATCCCAGCCTATCAAATCTCATCCTCTTCTTCTGTGCCCTGGAAAGGCTGTCCTGCTAGCCAGAAGTGATCAAGGAGCAGGCAATAGAGTCCATGTTACAGACAGTCCCTGCTCCCCATAATAGGGGATCCACATGGAGACTGAGCTGCCTATTGACTGCTCCAGAGTAGGGGGCACTAGGTCTTCTCCATGCATGGGCCTTGGTTAGTATATCAGTCTCTACAAATCTCCCTGAGCCCTGATTTATTGCTTTGTTTGTCTCCTTGTAAAGCTCCTGTCTCTTCTAGATCTTTCTATTACTCAACTCTTCCATAAGACTCCCTAAACCTTGTCCAAGGTTTGGTTGTGAGTCTTAGTATCTGCTTTGATCTCCTACTTGGTGGAGTCTTTCAGTGGTCATGTATGGTAGGCTGCTGTCTTGTTCCTTCTCTTCAACCACTTCTGGTGACTATCCTATTTGCCCTTCTGAATGGGAATCAAGCATCCTCCCTGGGTTCCTCCTTGTTACTTAGCTTCTTTAGTTTGTGGATTGGAGTATGCATGTCCTGAATTATATGGTTAATACTGGCTTAGAAGTAAGTAAGTACCATGGGTGTCTCTCTGGGTCTGGATTAGGACCTAGAGTGATTGGTTCTAGCTCAATCCATTTGCCTGCAAATGTCATGATTTCTTTGTTTTTAAAAGCTGAGTAGTATTCCATTACATAAATGTACCACAGCTCAGAGATTCAGAGCACTGGTTGATCTTCCAAAGGTCCTGAGTTCAATTCTGAGCAACTACATTGTGGCTCACAGCCACCTATAGTGAGATCTGGTGCCTTCTTCTGGTGTGCAGGCATATATGTAGGCAGAACACTGTATACATAGTAAGTAAATAAATAGTTTTTTTAAAAAGACTATATTTTAACTCTTAAACTGCCAGGCTGATGGCTCTGGCTATTCTTTTGGCTGGAAATTCTGAACTATCTTTAAACTACTTAACAGCTGGAACTGGTGGTTCTAGCTTCTGTTTCTGCCTATAGTGGAGAAAGGAGGACTCTGAAGTATTTTTAACTATTAAACTGCCAGGGTTATGGCTCTGGCATCTTGCTCTAAACTCTTTTTTTTTTTTTAATCCTATTCCTGGCCAGCTGATGCTTCTGATATCACTGAATCAGCTCATAAATACACACAGACAAAGAGTCAGACCTGCAGACATATACACAGTCACACATTGAGTGGATGGAGCAAAGCTCCAATTATCTTATATACATACATGTATACATGTATGTATATTATGCAAATATATGCTCATACACACGTGGTGGATGCAGCTAACTCAAATGGTTCCAACAACTTCAAACATACATACTACATATGTACGTATATGCATATATACATATGCACATCTGGTGGATAGAGTCAGGTTGAACAGCTCCAACTACTTTTTATTTTTGTCTTTTGGCTTACTTCCTCAGACAATGTTCTCTATGTAAGAAGAACAATTATATTACTGTCATAAAATCAATTATCACAAAAACTGTTACATAACAGGATTATTATTGATTATATTTTTTTATTCTCACTCATATCTAACTAAACATTTTTTAGCTATACTCCATCCAGTAAATTCATTATGAGTTCATAGCAAAGTTTCAGGTTACTAAGTTTTGAGGAGTTATGGCAAGATTACTGTTTTCATGTTCTTCCATTGAGACTTGTATTTAACTAAACATTCTTAAGCTATCTTTTCATTCCCTGAGTTCATTGAGAGTCCAAAAGAATAGTTTTTACTTTTCACAGTACACACTGAGATTTCTCATCTCATAGTAATTACCTTGATCATAAAATCTGTCCCAAGCCAACTCCCTCCTTAGAGAAATTTATATGATTGACACAATAAGGTTCACAGACTCCCTACGAAGCTTTATGAAAGTATTCACTTACCAGGAAAGTGGGTCAGAGGGGAGGACATCCTATTGGGACTCTATGTGAGAGAAGCATGGGAGAATGGGCAAATAGAAGGATCCGGAGGGTCCTAGAAACCTCCAAGAAGAACATTATGATGGACAGATCTGGGCCCAGGGATCCTGTTCAAACTATGGCACAAGTCAAGGACAATACGTGCAGTAAACTTCGAGCCCCTACCCAGATCTAGCCAATGGACAGGACATTCTTCACAATTGAGTGGAGAGTGGGGTTTGACTTTCACATGAACTCTGGTGCTCCATATTTGACCACGTCCCCTGGATGGGGGGGCCTAGTGGCACTCAGAGGAAGCTTTTTCTATTCTTCAAGAAGGCTGAAAATTACTTGAATTAAATCAGGAATTCTATAAATCATTATCAGGAACAGCATTATTTCATGAGTGTATATCTTCATATTGATCTGCAGTACAATTTGCCCAACAGAGTGAGTAAATACCGAGGAAAAATAGGCTGTGAGTGTCTCTTCATGTTATGGCAGATATATGAAGGATACAGCAATGATGAGCATTGACAGATATATCACCAGCAAGGAGAGATCCTGGGACAAAGTCCCTGGGCCCATGCCTTTCCAGGGCACACATCAATGTCAGCTGTGCATAAATGGTGGGCTTTCCCCAGGAAGCTCTCTTGCTTGTCATAGGCAATTTCTGAATGCATGGCTCCTGGCTATGTACAAAATTAAGAAATTGAAAAAGGATGTGTCTGAAAGTCATATCCCATTCTCCACTCAAGTGTGGAGACTGTTCTGACCATTGGCTAGATCTGGGTAGGGGTTTAAAATTTACCGCCTGTATTGTCCTTGGCTGGTGCCTTAGTTTGAGCGGGACCCCTGAGCCCAAATCTGCCCATCATAATGTTCTACTTGTAGGTTTCTAGGACCCTCTGGATCCTTCTACTTTGCTATTCTCCCATGCTTCTCTCATCTAGAGTCCCAATAGGATGTCCTCCCCTCTGTCCCAGTTTCCTGGTAAGTGAAGGCTTTCGTGGGACATTCCCCTTGGGCTAGTATGCAGATATAAGTGAGTACATGGGAGGGGGAGACCTGGTGGCACTCAGAAGAAGGATAGCAGGCTACCAAGAAGAGACTTGATACCCTATGAGCATATACAGGGGGAGGTAATCCCACTCAGGAACAGTCATAGGGGAGGGGAATAATGGGAAAATGGGAGGGGGGGAAGAATGAGAGGATACAAGGGATGGGATAACCATTGAGATGTAACAAGAATAAATTAATAAAAATTAAAAAAAAGAAAAGGATGTGTCTATATGAAAGAGAATTTCCAATTATGTGTAATATTTGTGTGGGAGAAGACTAACAAAAAGTGCTTAGGAGTCAGAATAATTATGCTTAATTTGGTTTAGGCTATTTTAATTTATCCATTGTCTGACATTAATTACCAAGATATTTTACATTTTAAAAGTAAAATTTAAAATAATTTAAGGATGTGTGTTTGCATGTGTGTGTATGGGTGTATGTTAGAATACTGAAAATGTTGTGAGTGTTGTTTAAAATGTAAGAGTTTTGATGGTATGATTGTTTGAATGAAAATGACCCATATACACTCATATGTTTGAATACTTGGCCTCTTGTTGATAGACTTATTTGGAGAGGAGTCAGTGTTGTGTCCTTATTGGAGGAGATATGGTCATTTAGGTGAGCACAGTGAAGCTTCAAAAACCATATGCCATACATATTATACTCTCTGCTTCCTGATTGTTGAAGATGTGACCTCTCAGCTGCTCTGACAGCTCTCTGCCCCTATTAAGCCTGTCTCATCCACTCCACTATGATAAATTCTAAACCTTGTGGAATCATAAGCTTAATTAAATTTTCTTTTATAAATGTCCTGGATCATAGTATTTAATTCCAGTGATAGAAAAGTACTTAATACTTTCTATAAAGGTTCTAGAAAAGTTGGTCTCAGGAAGCATGATACTTCTGTGAGTAGCCTAACCATGTTAGAGGAGGATTGTGGAAGGCTTTGGTTCTTCGGACTGGAAAAACAGGTGAGTGTTGCAAGTAGGGCTTAATAGACTGTCCAATCAAATCTTAGAAGACAATACTCCTGAGAGCAATGTGGGCTGTGGAGGCCCATCTCAAGAGGATTCAGAAGGAAGCAGGAACTGCAATAGCAGCGTTGGATAGAAGACGTTCCTGTGATATTTTGGCAAAATAATCTGGCTGCCTTCTGCCCTCATTCTAAGTATTTGCTGAGGTTAAATAGAAAACTAATGGATTAACGTCTTTGGCAGAGGACAATTCAAGACAGCACAATACTGAATCTTTCCTTTCAAAGTATGTTGAGACAACACACATAAATTGCAGCATATTATTGCAAATACTGACATTAGTCAGTATTCTCTAGAGGAAAAGAACTGATGTAACTAAAAAATATATGAATATAATAAATTTATTAAATCAGCTTATGTTGAGATACTAACAACAAATGCCTTACACTTGAGAGGCTGAGAACATGGTACTTTCTCAGTCCTTAAGTCCAGGTGCCTCAGGAATTCAAATCTGTCACTGAAAAATTAGCAGATTTCTGGAGAGTCACTGGTCCTTCCTTAGTTAAGAATAAGAGCCTGTAAAATGCTGGTTCTGATACCAGTGAGGAAATCATCATCAGTAGCAATAGGATAAACCAACCAGCAGGAGGCCAAGGGAGCAAAAGGCAGAAAACCTTCCTTCTGCTATGCACCTTTTTAATTGGCTGCAAAATAAGGTGCCACTGACTTTTAGGGTGGGCCTAAAAAGTGAACCTTCCCACTACAACTACAATAGTCAGGATAATAGTTGAAGTTTTCTACTGAGTTAATTTTAATTTGTGACAATTTGCCATTAAAGCTAATCATCGCAGTTAGCATTTTTCTCTTCTGTAAAGAATGGCCAGTAAATAGTACTGGAATTTTATGAATTCTGTGAAGTAAGAAGACATGTAATATTCCTTAAGTGTCAAATAGTTTCTTGAGCTTGATGCTATAAAATTGTTATTGGTCACAGAAGCTAGTATTTTCAAATTTCCTCTCCTGTCTTCTATCCTCTCTCTTTGTGCTATCAGTTGTCCTTAAATAGAAAGCATTTCTTGTTATAAAGAAAAAACAAGGCTGAGTGTGCAGTATTAATCAGTTACAACAGAGTAAATCAACACGAAGGAGGCAAAGAGAACTCTGATATTCTTTGACAATGTAGTATCTAGAGTTCAGTAGTCTAAACAGAGGAAAGAAAGAAGGTCAGAACACTGAAAAGATGTACTGAGATCTTTTGTCATCCTGGTGTTAGGGAAGAGTGCTAACTACTACCAGACTTGTCAATCATAAACCAACTCATGTAAGTGGTATTGAAATAGCTGGCTTCTAAGGGTCTACTTAAACTGTCACAGGAGTGTTGGCAGTATGTACCCACAAGTGGTCTTCAAACTGAACATTCTGGGTTTTCCATATTCTATAGCTCATGTACTGATGAGAGATGTTATATTATGTACGTGGCCTTTGTTCACTGAATGCTTCTTCTATTATTATAGAATCTCCTGGTTCCTTAAATAAATATTTATTACTCATGAATGCTCAATTTTCTATGGCTTCTCGAATGACATACTGTGTAGATTTTCTTCTCTTCCTGGTATCAAAGGCATGTATTGTGTAGCTATTTCATCACTATATAAATGTTCTTGTGTGGAAAGAGGGGGATAGGCATGAGGCTCAGGACACTCATAAAACTCACAAGCCCATTTCCAGGGGTTTATATACACAGGAAGGAGGAATGGAACATGGATGGGATTCTTCATTGGTGAACCTGCTTACAAGTTGTGGAGAGGACTCCAGGACTGGAGCATTTGTAAATCATAAGGCCCGAATCACCAGTGTTCCTTTAAGTAACTCCTCAACCAGACTCCTATAAGTAGTACTCGTGTGCTACTCATGTTCCTGGAGTAACCTTAATAAACTTCTCGGTTCATCAAAATAAGGGTTAGAAGGAATTTTTTAATTTGGTCCATTGTTTTTTAATATGGAATAGACATAAATCCTCAGAAATAGTCACAACAGTGTGATCTTAATGTTATCCTCTTTATCGTCTCAATTTCCGGCAGAGTAGGCTGTGAACGTTGTACCAGTGTATTCTAAAATCTTCAAGTGAATCACAACTATGTGTCTATATGATCTCTTAACTATAAAATGTGAAAATATGTAGATATTAATTATTTTAAAAACCTGAAAGTAATCATTTGCTGAATTGAGCATTACACAGTTATTAAATGACAATCACATGCTAACATCTATAAATTGGTTCCATTCCATTGATATTTTCTTTTCATTAATTGCATTTTTTTCCCTCAGGAAAGTTCTTCTCATGATTCAAAGACTGGTGTTTATCGCTCATGGAATTTGTCATAGAGGTAGATCTTCTATGGAGCAATAGTTAATTCATCAGTGGGGTCAGAGAAAAGTACTGTTCTTTCATCAATTGAACAGTTAGGTAGCCTAGTTGCTAAGGCTACGGTGGAGTAGGATTTAGCAGTGATCCCCTATTCCAGCTTTGTAGTCCTCTTTACCACAGAAACAACAGTTTCCATCTAGCAGTAGTTCTCAACTTTCTTAAAGTTGGGTTTGTTTTTTTTGTTTTTGTTTTTGTTTTTCTTTTTTATTATTAATTTATTCTTGTTACATCTCAATGGTTATCCCATCCCTTGTGTCCTCCCATTCTTCCCTCCCTCCCATTTTCCCCTTATTCCCCTCCCCTATGACTGTTCCTGAGGGTGATTTCCTCCCCCTGTATATGCTCTTAGGGTATCAAGTCTTTTCTTGGTAACCTGCTGTCCTTCCTCTGAGTGTCACCAGGTCTCACCCTCCAGGGGACATGGTCAAATGTGAGGCACCAGAGTACATGAGAAAGTCATATCCCACTCTCCACTCAAGTGTGGAGACTGTTCTGACCATTGGCTAGATCTGGTAGAACATAATGATAGGCAGATTTGGGCCCAGGGGTCCTGCTCAAACTAAGGCACCAGCCAAGGACAATACAGGCGGTAAACGTTAAACCCCTACCCAGATCTAGCCAATGGTTTTTTTTTTTTTCATTCAACAAGAAGCTATAACTTTATTGCTTAGAGAAATAGTACAAATTTCAAACCAAGCTGTAATTCTACTTTTCAAACACCAAAATAGGGCCAGGAGACAAGGGCAGTGACCTTGCTGTCAAATAGGTACACTGTTAATTCCATAGTAGCATTTACCACGCCATTACTGTTGCTTTTCAAGGTTTGGATTGCTCCTGACACATTTGCTTGTGATATGATCAGTTTTGTCCTTAACTTTCACACCTGTTTCACCAACCTCTTCCTCTTGCACAGTGGGAGTCTGTGTATTTTCTTGAATATTGGAAACAGTTTCACCTTGGACTTTGAATTTCTCAGCAGCTGATAACTGTGCTTGCTGAGACTGAGTTTCAATCTTAACTTCCCCCAAACCTGTTTAGGGATCTGAGGCTGAGCTCTTGTAGGCATCTGGTTTGTGATGACTAAGATGGTAGTTTTAGCTTTCCCGATAGTGACTCTAGTAATCCCTGTCACCTGTCTAAGACCCAATTTGGACATAGCCCCCCTCCCCTCTCTGCCGCTTGCCTTCTTTTCATTCCAACTCCGCTTTGCTTTACTGACACTTTCTTCATTGATTTCAGCTGCTTCTACAAACTTCACTTGTTGTGTGGTTGTCTGTGTGGAGTCGTATTCCTCGTGCTCTGGTAATGTTTCATCACTGTCAAATTCTATCCCCCACCATGTCTCAGCTTGAGGTTGTGACAACTCCTGCTCTGTGGCAAGGGCCAGGCATTTTGTGTGGAGAACACAGAACCAAGATGGCGGTGGAAAAAGAGATCAAGCCTGCTTCTACTCATTAATACAGCTCCTCCTGTTGTGGTGAACCTCATCCATGAAATTTTTTTTCTTTGCCACTTCATAACTGTAATTTTTTTTACTGTTTTGAGTTATTAGGTAAATATCTTTAGAGATAGAGATTGGACAAAGAGGACATGACCCACAGGTTGAGAATCACTGATCTAGAGGCAGGTTATTAACTCTCCAAGGGCTATTATCTCATGTAATGGCACTGATAGGATAATAAACTATTCATAAATAACTACAGTGATTCATTTAGCAAGCGAGTGAATTGCATAACCTCTTTTATCACTTGTCTTTCTTAAGCTTTCTATTACAATAATGAATATAACAACACTAATTGTGATAATAAAATACACCTTTATGTGCTATTATATGGACATATTTTATGTTACACCTGTATTTTAGGAAAATAAAACTTTGAGGAAATATTTTACTCAATCAAATAGTAGCTTTTTATATACCTATCTGTCTGTTATGTTTGAGGTGCTAAGAAGGGAAGCACAAACATAAGAAACTCTTTATTACTATATAGTTGGTATTCCAATATTTCTAAAAAATAAAGCGTAAAAAATTCTCTTTGTTTCAACCCTAGTGATTAACAAAATAATACACATGGGAATGAACCTAGCTGGAAAATAAAACTAGATTAGTTCTGCCTTAAGTTCAAAGTCTTTGCCTTAAACTCTTGATCATGTTTAGATTTTTCCTGTAGAAAAAGAACCCAGGGCCCTAAATTCATCTTAGTTTAATAAACAGTAACAGCCCTGTAAAACAATCTAAGTGTCAACTGGTCCTTGTTAAGAGAGTAAATGATAGAAAGGCAAAGATCAGGACAACAGGTTTTAATCAGAGAGAGATGAGAGATGGGTTAAGCAAAATAAAGGGTGTAGAAAAACCTATTATCTTCTACCCCAGTCAAAAATGTAATTGGAGCTATACAAAAGCATATGCGTTGGGAAAGAAGAGGGGTGAGGTAATGGGTGTTAAAGAATTAAGCAGAGATAATGGTGGAGTCTGTGAGAGGAGTGAAAGAGGGTAGGTGGTAGATTAATTAAAAATAAGGATGTAGGAAAATGGTGTATGATAATCTACTAATTACAAAATATAGCTTTTAAAAAGAGATTTAAAGACAGTTATTTTGTACAAATGGACAATTTGTCCTCCTGGAACACATGGATTAGTAAGAGGAAACCTCCGGGCTGTCTGTTTTACACAGTGAGTTCCAGACCTCTATCTCTTCCCAAAACACACTCATAGCCCTTAGTTGCAGACATGAAGATCTTCCTATGAGTATTAGTTGAGGTAAACATCATGACTGAAAGAAAGTTGGGGAGGAAAGAGCTTATTTCACCTTACATTTCCCAAGTAACAATCTGTCACTGAAAAAAGACAGGGCATGAACCTGGAGGCAGGAAGCAACACAGATTATGGAGAAGGAGAATTCTGCTTAACGACTGCTTTCCATGATTTGCTCAGTTTTCTTTCTTATCCAACCCAGGACCACCTGTTCAGGGTTGGTACCACTCACATTAGGATGGGCTGTCTGAGCCAATCATTTATTCAGAAAATGTCCCCACAGACATGTCCACAGAGCAGCCTCAGTCTCTTCAATTGTGATTCCCTCTTCCCTGATAACTCACTTTCTGTCAAATTGGCAAACACTAAGCAGCACAGATTTTAAAAATACAGGCTGTTGTCATTGGTCTTGATTGTCTACCACAGCTAGATGTTAAGAGCTTATTTATGAAGACTTCACACACATTGGTGTCACGACATTAAGAAATTAATCTCAAACTGACTGAGAAGCTTCTGCCCCGATGGCTGATTGTCATCGAGTATGGGTGTTCTATACAGGTTGCTTTGGAGAAAGATACCAGTGACGGTGTTAATCAAGGCTGGGCCTTTCATCTTATACTACCAACTTAGCAGGCAAGGTGTTTCCACACGTACATTGTGAAATGGTTTTTACGATAAACAGTTTTAATTGGATTTTAGGTATATCGCTGGAGAAAAGTTCATTCTAAGTATTGTAATCCTGGGGATATCATCATTCCTATAGAAGAAACATTTAATATGATTTTGTTAAATGGTCATGCTGTCAAACAACCTTCAAAATATTTATTTTCAGAACCATAGATCTGTGCTGCTCTTAAGTTTGGTCAAAGAAGTTTCATTTGACGATGGTCAGAAATTAATGAAAATAAATCAAAACTGGTTAAAGTGATGAGAATAGGTGGCTATGAGTGCTTAGTCCTAAATGGGACATTTGTATCAACTTTCCACCACAAAAGTCAGGGAACATCAAGAGGGGCAAGAAAAAAAAACATAAAATTCAGAGAGTGGAAAACAGTACTATAAAACACAATCTTCTAGACATGACATGGCTGTTCTCCTTATGATTTAAACAGGGTACTTCCCTAAGATCTGAACAAGATCCAAAGAGACAAAATTCTAGCCTCAACCATACAAAAAGAACATAGGCAACTGAGGAAAGTTGGGAGTGGGAGAGCCTTCACCATGGAAGAGCACACCAACTGTCTATCTAGTGCAAAAAATCTGCAGTAATAAAAAAAATGTACACATAATAATGGGGGGTCTGAGCAAGTTATACTTAAGAATGTACATCCATATCTACATATATCATACACAATGCAAATATACATCGCATACACACACATACATATACGTCATATACATGCATGTACATATATGCATCTCAAAACAATTAATGAAAAAACAAACCATAAGTTTGAGGGAGAGAAGAAAGGAGTATGGAGGATGTAGAGGGAGAAAAGGAAAAGGAGAAATGCTGTGATTATATTGTAATCACAAAAATAAAATATTTGCAAAACTTGATGTTTATTTCATATAATAGTTTTAGGATGCTAGATATAAATTTTTGACTCTTACCTCTTTGATAGTATTCCATCTTTTTATGTTGTCTTCTCTTGCTCCGGAAACTGCTTTCTCAGGGTGCTCTAGTGGCAGCATTTTTATTTCTTACCTTTGAGAAAAATAAATGACATTCAGGTTTTTAAAATAGATGCTTGAAGCTCATAGCAGACAAAGGTGTTTTAGATAAACACATCTGCGTTTTAATAGCGTGACTTTGTGCGCCAAAGCTTAAGCTTTTTGCCCTCTGTACACAAAGTGAGGCTGGCAAGGATAAGGCATAGCTTAGCAACTTGACATTTCACTGTAGGATATGCACACATCAATTTCCTAATAATATGCTGGGTTCCTGAGAAACTTTTGTGAAGGTGTTGTGCATATCCATTCTCTCCGAACACTGTTGGTAGCAAACAGTTAGCAATCTAAAACATCTACTTATATTGGGTTGCAGTATATATGCTTTAAAAAATGGGAATAAGTTACTGTTCTTGGCAGCTCTTAATGGACTGGTTCTGTTCAAATACATCCTAGAACCTAATCCTGAAACTATTGGAAGTAGGCTGATCTGACTCAACTGGCTCAGGTACATGATCAATAAAGCAAACTGTGTTCTCAAAGTGAACTTTTAGGTTGACACTCCTATTCACCATCTTATATCTATGCATAAGAGGGCATGCATATGACTAGAATTAGATATATTATGGAAAGGGTTATGCCAGTAAAGAAATAGCTATATAATGTAATCTGCCAATAAAAGTAGAGGGTCATCCAAACTATGCCACTTAATCCCCAAACTACTTCTTCTCTAGGGTCTTACAAAACATAATCCCCAAATAATACTTGAGACTCTTGAGTACTATCAGCCATGTGGCCTCCTGTCACTCTTCTTTTAAAGATTCATTTTAAACCTTTATTTATGTGTATATTTGTGTGTTTTTTACCCCTAGATGTCAGAAGAATACAAACTAGGAACTGAACTTGAGTCCACCGGAAGAGCAGCAAGTCCTCTTAAACCCTGAGCCATCATTCCAGTCCTCTGATGATACAATTTCTTTCTTTCTTTTTTCTTTCTTTCTTTCTTTCTTTCTTTCTTTCTTTCTTTCTTTCTTTCTTTCTTTCCTTTTGACTTTTCGAGACAGGGTCTCTCTGTGTTAGCCTTGGCTGTGCTGGACTCACTTTGCAGACCAGGCTGGCCTCAAACTCACAGCAAAGCCTGCCTCTGCCTCCCAAGTGCTGGGATTAAAGGTATGTGCCACTACGCCTGGCTTTACAAATATTTCTTTCTGATTTACAGGATCACTTTGCTTTGAGAGTAGTTTCCATGCCCTTTTATTAATCTATTTACATTTGTCTAGTGCTTTGGATAAAATTCAAAGAAGCTAGAAGCACCCAGGCGTCCTAGCCCTCTGGTAACAAAAGGGTATAAAAGAGCAACAAATATGAAAACAGAGGAAGAAACAAACAAACAAACAAACAAACAAACAAAAACAAAACCACAAGGGTCAGATGAGAGAGGTAGATCTGTGAGTCTCATCATGTTTAGATTCTACCTCCTAGGTATATTAGGAATTTGAGAGCAGCTGGCATCTCTATTGTGCTCTTAGGAAGGTACTGGATGATTCTAGAATAATCTCTGGACCACATCAGCATGATATAAAGGGGTAAATAAAGCAATAATTACAGTCATAGGTTATGAGACAACTTAAGCTGCATATGTTTGAAATGGAAGTGGCTTTCACCTAGCTATAATCTACTGAGCTCAAAAACTGGCAAAGACAGATTTGCAGACCTGTCAGTTAATATCCAGCTAAGAAGGAATTTTTCATTAAAATTCAGTCGGATGAAAGTTGTGAATTTGCCTCTTGTGCATTCACCTGCTTTTCTGTGAGTCCAGTTATTTAGGGTGAAGCTTCATTCTCCTGAGAGTTTTTGCTTCTGCCTGAGGCCAATGTTCATACTGCCTTAGTTCTGGCTGGACTTAGTGTGCTCCGTTCAACTCCAAGGCCTTATCCTTCCTTTATCTATCATTCCCAGTGACTTTGGTCTTCATTTTTTATGGCCACCTGACTACACTGAAGACATTTAGAGGGAAATAAAAAATTCATACTCCTGACCTTTGGATCACAATCATCACCTTCTCCTTAATATTATGTTCAATTCTGATTTCACATTCATTTCTGTAGAGTTTAGAGTCCTTGCTCTTCATTTCAATTTTTTTCTTACTAACATTGTCCTTTCATTTTCTTCCTTTTGTGATCAAATAGATAAGTCCTAAACATGAAGAAATTCAACTATGTGTCTTCTATGAACTACTGAGTGTCGTCTCTGTTTAAGAAAATCACATAACCTCAAGCTGGTTCTAGTATATATCTATAGAATCTTTAGTTTTTCCTGATCATTTTATTTAGTTTATTATGTTTCTATAGGATGGATATTATTGCTAATATTTTTCTAAACCTTTGAACAAATTAGCACTATTTTCATAGCCTTTGCCATGATTCAACAAACTCATACACTCACAGGCAAAGTAATGACTGTCAACCTTTAAATATTATTTATTTTATTTCTTTTTTAAAATTAATTTATTCATATTACATCTCGATTGTTAGCACTTCCTCTGTTTCCTCCCATTCCTCCCTTCCTCCCACTTCCCCCTTCTCCCCTCTCCTATGTCTGTGATTGAGGGAGACCTCCTTCCCCTATATATGCTCTTAGAATATTGAGTCTCTACTTGGTAACTTGCTATCCTTCCTCTGAGTGCCGCCAAGCCTCCCCATCCAGGGGACGTGGTCAGAAAAGGCGCATCGGAGTTTGTATGAGAGTCAGATCTCACTCTCCACTCAACGGTGGAGAATATCCTGTTCGTTGGCTGGTATTGGTAGGGGTTCGAAGTTTACTGCCTATATTCTCCTTGGCTGGTGCCTTAGTTTGAGGAGGACTCCAAGACCCAGATCTGCCTGTCATAAAGTTCTTCTTGTAGGTTTACAGGACCCTGTGGGTCCTACTATTTCCCCATTCTTCCAAGCTACTCTCGCCTAAAGTCTCAATAGGATGTCCTCTCCTCTGACCCACTTTCTTGGTAAGTAAAGTTTTTCATGGTACGTATCCCTTGGACTAGTGTTTTGATATAAGTGAGAATATACTCTTTGTCTCTTTTTGCTTCTGGGTGAACTCACTCATTATGATAATTTCTAGATCAATCCATTTGTCCACAAATTTCAGGAATTCCTTGCTTTTAATAGCTGAGTAGTATTCCATAGTATAAATGTACCACATTTTCTTAGTCCGTTCTTCTACTGAGGGACACTTAGGCTGTTTCCATGTTCTGGCTATTATGTATAAAGCGGCCATGAACATGGTTGAGCATATATCCCTGTTGTGTGTTAGGGCATTTTCTGGGTATATTCCAAGGAGTGGGATAGCTGGGTTTTGAAGAAGCCCTATTCCCAATTTTCTGAGAAAGCGCCAGATAGCTTTCCAAAGTGGTTGTACTAGTTTGCATTCCCACCAGAAATGAAGGAGTGTTCCTCTCTCTCCACATCCTCGCCAACATGTGGTGTCATTTGAGTTTTTGATCTTAGTCATTCTGATGGGTATAAGATGGAATCTCAGTGTCGTTTTTATTTGCATTTCTCTGATGACTAACAAAGATGAGAATTTCTTTAAGTGTTTCTCAGCCATTTGAGATGCCTCTGTTGAGAATTCTCTGTTAAGTTCCAAGCCCTATTTCTCAATTGGGTTACTTGGATTGGTGATGTTTAATTTCTTGAGTTCTTTATATATTTTGGATATTAAACCTTTGTCAGATGAAGGGTTGGTGAAGATTTTTTCCCAGTCTGTAGGCTGTCGCTTTGTTCTCTTGACAGTGTCTCCTGCCTTACAGAAGCTTCTCAGCCTCATGAGGTCCCATTTATTAATTGTTGAGATTAAGGCCTGGGCTGTTGGTGTACTGTTCAGGAAGTTGTTTCCTATGCCTATGTGTCCCAGGCTCTTCCCCACTTTTTCCTCTAACTGAATTAATGTCTCTGGTTTTAAGTTGAGGTCTTTAATCCACTTGGACTTGAGTTTTGTGCATAGTGACAAGTAGGGGTCTAATTGCATTTTTGTACATGTAGACATCCAGTTAGACCAGCACCATTTGTTGAAGATGCTATCATTTTTCCATTGAATAGATTTGGTTTCTTTGTCAAAAATCAAGTGAGCAAATGTGTGTGGATTCATCTCTGGGTCTTCATTTGATTCCATTGATCCACCAGCCTATTGCTTTGCCAGTACCATGCTGTTTTAATTACTGTTGCTCTGTAGTACAGCTTGAGATCAGGTATGGAGATTCCTCCGGAGGATCTTTTATTGTGTAGGATTGTTTTTGCTATCCTGGGCTTTTTATTTCTCCATATGAATTTGAGAATTGATCTTTCAGTATCTTCAAAATATTTTGTAGGTGTTTTGATAGGGATTGTGTTGAATCTGTAAATTGCTTTTGGTAAGATGGCCACTTTTACTATGTTGATTCTCCCGATCCATGAACAAGGTAAATCCCTCCATCTTCTGATGTCATCTTTAATCTCTTTCTTCAGTTGTTTAAAGTTTTTTTCGAATAAGTCCTTCACTTGCTTGGTTGGAGTTACTCGTAGATATTTTATATTGTTTGTGGCTATCGTGAAGGGAGTAGTTTTCCTAATTTCCTCCTCTGCCTGTTTGTCATTTGTATACAGGAAAGCTACTGACATTTTTTAGTTTATTTTGTATCCTGCCAATTTGCTGAAGGTGTTTATCAGCTGTAGGAGTTCTCTGGTGGAATTTTGAGGGTCACTTATATACACTATCATATCATCTGCAAATAGGTATAATTTGACTTCTTCCTTTCCCATTCGAATCCCCTTGATCTTCTTTTGATGTCTTATTGCTCTGGCTAGAACTTCAAGAACTATATTGAAGAGATATGGGGACAGAGGGCAGCCTTGTCTGGTCCCCGATTTTAGAGGGATTTCCTTGAGTATCTCTCCATTTAATTTAATGTTGGCTGTTGGTTTGCTGTATATAGCCTTTATTATGTTTAGATAAGTGCCTTGTATTCCCGAACTCTCCAGAACTTTAAACATAAATGGGTGTTGGATTTTATCAAATGCTTTTTCTGCATCTAAAGAGATGATCATGTGGTTTTTCTCTTTCAGTTTGTTTATATGGTGGATTACATTGATGGATTTCCATATGTTAAACCATTCCTGCATGCCTGGAATGAATCCTACCTGGTCATGGTGAATGATGTCTTTGATATGCTGTTGTATTCGCTTTGTGAGTATTTTGTTGAGTATTTTTGCATCAATGTTCATAAGAGAAATTGATCTGAAAGTCTCTTTTTTTTGTTGGGTCTTTGTGAGGTTTAGGTATCAATGTGACTGTGGCCTCATAGAAGGAATTTGGTAATATTCCGTCCATTTCTATCTTTCAGAATAGCTTGAATAGTATCAGTATTAACTCCTCTTTGAAGGACTGGTAGAATTCTGCACTGAAACCATCTAGCCTTGGGCTTTTTTTGATTGGGAGACTATCAATGGTTGCTTCTATTTCTATAGGTGAAATAGGGCTATTTAATTTATTTATCTGGTCTTGGTTCAATTTTGGCAAATGGAATCAGTGGAGAAATTTGCTCATTTCTCTTAGATTTTTGATTTTTTTTTTTTTTTTTTTTTTTTTTGTGGCATAAATGCCTTAAAGTAGGTTCTTACGATTCTTTGTATTTCTTTGGTGTCTGTTGTTATGTCTCCCTTTTCATTTCTGATTTTGTTACTTTGGATAGTGTTTCTCTGTCTTTTAGTTAGATTGGCTAATGGTTTGTCTATCTTGTTAATTTTCTCAAAGAACCAGCTCTTGGTTTTGTTGATTCTTTGGATTGTTCTCTTTGTTCCTAATTTATTGATTCAGCCCTGAGTTTGATTATTTCTAGGCATCTACTCCTCTTGGGTGTTTCTGCTTCTTTTTTTTTCTAGAGCTTCCAGATGTGTTGTTAAGTTGTTTATGTGGGATGATTCCATTTTCTTTTTAAAGGCACTTAGTGCTATGAATTTTCCTCTTAGCTTTCAATGTGTCCCACAAATTTGGGTATGTTGTTTCATCATTTTCATTGAATTTCAGGAAGTCTTTTATTTCTTCCCTTATTTCTTCCATGACCCATGTGTCATTAAGTAGAAAGTTGTTTAGTTTCCACATGTTAGTATGCTATTTGTTATTTCTGTTGTTGTTGAAGTCCAGCCTTAGACCATGGTTATCTGATAAGGTACAAGGTATTATTTCAATCTTCTTGTATCTGTTGAGGTTTGTTTAGTGACCAACTATGTGATCAATTTTAGAGAATGTTCCATGGGATGCTGAGAAAAAGATATACTCCTTTGTGTTTGGGTGGAAAGTTCTGTAGATATCTTTTAGATCCATTTGATTCATGACATTAGTTAATGAAGTTATTTCCCAGCTTAGTTTTTGATTCAAAGACCTATCTTTGAGTGAAAGTGGGGTGTTCAAGTCTCCCACTATTAAGTTGTGGGTATCGATGAGTGGGGCAAGCTTTGTTAATAACTCTTGTACAAATGTGGGAGCCCTTGTATTCGGAGCATAGATGTTCAAAATCGTGATGTCTTCTTGGTTGACTTTAGTTTTGACGAGTACCAAGTGTCCATCCTTATCCCTTTTGATTAATTTTGATTGAAAGTCTATTTTATTAGATATTAGAATGGCTACCCCAGCTTGTTTTTTGTGACTATTTACTTGGAATATTTTCCCCAACCTTTTACTCTGAGGCAATGTCTGTCCTTGTGGTTGAGATGTGTTTCTTGAATGCAGAAGAATGTTGGGTCATGTTTATGCATCCACTCCGTTAGTCTGTGTCTTTTTATTGAAGAATTGAGACCATTGACATTGAGAGATATTAATGACCAGTGATTGGTAAGTCCCTTCATTTTTGGTATTTGTAACAGTTGAGATTTTGTGAGGTTGTGATTTTGCAATGGTATAGTTACCTATATCCTATGTAGTTTTGGTTGTAGTTTGACCAGTTGGGGTGGAGTTTTCCTTCTAGTAACTTCTGTAAAGCCGGATTTGTGGCTAGGTGCTGTTTGAATTTGTTTTTTCATGGAATATCTTGTCTTCTCTGTCAATGGTTATTGACAATTTCGCTGGATATAGTAGTCTCGCCTGGTATCTGTGTTCTCTTAGGGTTTGCAGAACCTCTGTCCAGGCCCTTCTGGCTTTTACAGTCTCTGCTGAGATGTCAGGAGTAATTCTGATAGGTTTGCCTTCATATATTACTTGGCCTTTTTCTCTTGCCACTTTTAATATTTTTTCCTTGTTCTGTATATTTTGTGTTGTTATTATTATGTGTCGGAAAGATTTTCTTTTCAGGTCTATTCTATTTGGTGTTCTGTAGGCCTCTTGTATGCTCATATGCATCTCCTTCTTTAGATTGGGGAAATTTTCTTCTATTATTCTATTAAAGATATTTTCTGGGCTGTGGAGTCAGTTGCATTCTCTTCCTTCAATCCCTATTATTCTCAAGTTTCGTCTTTTCATGTTGTCTTTTATTTCTTGAGTGTTCTGTGTCAGGAACTTTTCAGATTTAGCATTTCACTTGATGGTTGTTTCCACTTCTGCGATTGTATCTTCAAGTCCCGATATTTGTTCTTCCAGTTCTTGCAATCTGTTAGATAAGGCCACCTCTGAGATGCTTGCTTTCTTGTCTGATGCCTCTTGAACACGTTTTTCTTCTGTGTGTTCCTGTATCATAGCTTCCATTTTTATCTTCATGTCTTGAACTGTTTTAATGATATTCTTCATCTGGTTATTTATATTTTTCTGAAATTCTTCAAGTGCCTCTTTATATGACTCTTTTAACTCTTCAGCCCTCGTGTTTGCCTCCTCCCGCATTTTTCTTTTTACATATTTTATTTGTTTCTTCCATTATCATCTTCTTTACTAAGGACTTGAGGTCATTTTCTTGAATATCCATTGCTGTTCAGTTCTCCAGGTTGTTTTCATTGGGAATGCTGTTATCTGGAGATGCCAAACTGTTTTGTTTTTTGTTAAGGTTCTTTTGCTGTCCTCTTGTCATTTTGATGGCTCTGATGTTGGAAGGTATTTTGTAGTGACCTTTGCTGGTTGAAAGTGGACAATTGAAGACAGATTATAGGTCAAGTGCTCTTGCCTGTGGGGATCAGGGAGTATTTCTGTGGAACAGGCAGGTGATCCAGTTTCACTCATGGTGATTTTCCTCTGCGTCGTGGGCTCCAGGCTGAGTCAGCCAAAGTAGATATCTGTTTGGACTTTACTACTGTAATTCAGATCAGCAGTTTTGGGACCTAGAATAAGGTCAGCACACAAACGTTCTGGTTGTGTAGGTTGATCCCAGCTGCCTGTCCTTCCTGTGGCTTTGTAGTCAAGACCCCAGGTACTTCAGATCTTCTGGGGTGTAGCTGTCTTTTAGCTCTGTCTCTATACCCTGTAGAAGTGTCTAGCCTCTCCCAGAACTATATGCCTGGAGGGACCAAGATCGCTCTAGGTCAGCAATTAGATACTGCAAGCAAGACCCACGTTTCATCTCCCGATACCGTGAGAGCTCCTGCCTTGCTCAGGCCAGGTGCCCCAGTTAGGCTCTCTCATTCTGGGAGTTCAGGGCCAGTGCCTTGGGGCTGGGCAGCTGGGAACAATAGGGTTGCAGAGCTCTGGTGGTTGCCTGCGGAACCAGCTCTTCCCGCAGGTTTATAATGCTCTACTAACGCTCTAGGTCTGCAATTAAACACTGCAAACACAACCCACCCACGTCTAGTCTCCTGATAACATGAGAGTTCCTGCCTTGCTCATGCCAGGTGCCCCGCTAGGCTCTCTCATTCTGGAAGTGCAGGGCCAGTGCCTTGTGGCTGGGTGGCTGGGCGGCTAGGAACAATAGAGTTGCAGAGCTCTGGCGGTCACTCGCGGAACCAGGTCTTCCTGCAGGTCTATGATGCTCCACTATCGCTCTAGGTCAGCCATTAGACACTGTAAGCAAGACCCACATCTCCTGATAGGTTTGTGGAAGCAGTCCAAGATGATTTCTCACTGCCGCTGTTTGCAGGCTCAGTCAGCTGTGATCAGTGTTAGGTTGGGCCCTGGATGGCCAGGGAGCTGCAGTCCCACTTTAGCTGTCTCTGTTGGGTCCTGCCGCCTGTGTTTCCACTTGACCTGGGCGGGTGACTTCCGCAGTTTGGGATGGTGTGGAAGGAGGAATCCTAGGGCAGATTCACTCTCTTCACTGAGACTCCTCTGGCTGGGAGCTCCGGAAAATCCCCTCCCCAAACAGTGAGTCTGTGCCTTATATGCTGGCTGCAGTTTTCATGTGGATTCCATTCCAGAGTTTGGGGAGTACGTTTAGCACTTCCAGGATGTTGCTTGTCCCGGGGGGGGGGTAGGACCCCTGTTGGTCTGTGGTCTTTGGGGCCCCACTCACCTACAGTTCACAAGATCCAGCAATCTGTGGCTCCACTTATGTCCCTGGTCTCCTCGGAGTAGATCAGGTACGTGGCTTATTGGTCGGTGCCATCTTGGAATCCCCCCAACCTTTAAATATTAAATAAGGGCACATGCAACATTTTTTTTCACCTTTCAAAATATGTTTTAATTTATACTTTGAAAACATCATGTATAGAGAGAGTATATTTTGATGACACCTACCCCACTCTTCCCAGATCCCTACCACCATCACATCTTACAGTCAACTCCCTATCTTTTCTTTAACAGTCAAGTCCAATGAGTGCTCATAGAATGTATATGTATGTAGGGTCATTCACTATAGCATGGACAACATCCCAGCGGCCACAGTACTCCCCTCCCCCTGTGACTCTTGCTACCCCTGAAGTCATCAATTGCTAATAATTCCTCAGATACAGGTAATAAGAGACTGTTGCCAAAGATACCATTGATCTGTGTCACAGATCATGAAGAAATCAGGCTGATATGACTCACAAATTTCTTAATATCTGACTGTCATAGTGCAGAGAGATTCTGTGTATAATGCCACAGGAGAAAAGTCACTGACTATCTTAGCCTATTGTGAACCTGTAAATGAAGAGAAGCAATTGTCCTGGCAAGATACATCCTTTGGTGCTATAGTGGTATGCACGCTACAGAGGAAGACAGCTGCTTTATGACTGGATTTAAAGTTCACTGCACAGGAAAGAATTTATGTATGATAATGAAAACTGAGAAAGAACCCCTTGTTTGGTGGGCTTTATGCTCTTAGAGAAAACTCATTCCTATTATTTTAATAAATAACAATAGTGCCAAGCTGCATTCTAAATGCTTATTTTTATACTCAAATATTAATGCAGTTCTCAACTCTCATCAGAGAAACTGTTTCGCTGTATCATCTTGTTATATTGAAGAAGTATTTTTCTTTCAGTTATGGAGCAATACTCTCAAACATATTGCCAATATTTGTTAACCTATCCTTAAGATACTTCTAAAGATTGCACTTTGTGGGTTTTCACTTTCTTCCTCTATCTTCCATCTCTTCCACCATTGCTGGTTCTTTCCCCACTAACAACAACAAGGCAAGCCAAATTTGTTTGTGTTCTTTGCACAGAGTAAATCTCTGAGGACCATTTGTGCTTTGTGCATGCTACAACAACAACAACAACAACAACAAAAAAGGCAGCATAATTCTTGGTACAAAGTAGAATTTCAACAGATATTTTGTAAAAGAATAGATTCATACTATTCATGCATGAAAATATAATAATGCAACTTTCACAGTCATTCCTAAATTCCACACAACACCAAGCCAAACAATTCATTCAGACAAATGACAGCACAAATACGTTCTAGCAATAGCCCTTCTTCTCATTCTAAAAAATAAAAATCATTACTTTATATCCAGAAGTAGTAATAATATTAGGCAAAAACCAAACAGATTGGTTGTCCTTTCTGCCTCTTGAGCAAGACACTGTAGAACGTAGTCTGGCATTCTTTGACCCTGAAGTTTTCTTCTGCTAACTAGATAGTGTTGCCTCCAGGACATAATTAGGACTCAGAGGGCAGTGCACAGCTGCAGAGTGCCAAGGAGTTTGAGTGCCACTCTGTGTGTGGCCTTCTTTGCCAAACTCCAGCAGTTCTCAGGCCATCTGTAGTGGTGCTGCAAGATTAGCTTAATAAACCTGAATTACTCTGCAAGTTTTGCATTAAATTTTGAGCATTTATCTTAGCCCGGGGAGTCAAGCTTTTTGTGTTATACAAAAGCATCCTAACACACAGAAAGAATTGGCCTTTGAAAAATAACCCATTCCACTCTTCTCCAGGGTCACTGAATGGCTATTTACTTTCCTTTTCACAGACCATCATCTATTGTATCTTTTACATAAATGTGCCAGACCCCCACAGTGGTAAATACATGCACCAGCATTAAAATGATGACAAAGACCCCAATAACGTATTAAACAAGCTGGTAAAAATCAGAAAAGATGCATTAATTTTATTATGGAAATCTGCAAAGTAAACCGGGACACAAATGTTTCCAATAATAAATAAGAAATGCTCTGCCCTTATTGAATTACTTTTTTTTTTTTTTTTGGTTTTTTGAGACAGGGTCTCTCTTGTAGCCTTGGCTGTCCTGGACTCACTTTGTAGACCAGACTGGCCTCAAACTCACACAAATCAACCTGACTCTGCCTCCCACGTGCTGGGATTAAAGGCGTGCGCCATCACCGCCCGGTCTGAATCACTTTTATAATGCTAAAGTTCAGGTTCATAGATCTATGGCAGAGCAGGGGCCTAGGCTGAGAGGCCTGTGTTTATTCCATGAAACCAGGAAAAACAAACAACAAGAAATCCCCAATAACACAAATGGTTATATATTTTGTAACTTTACAAAAAATCATAAGTTTTCTATAGCCTAAAATTGTTCTTTGTTTCAAAAACACTACGTACCACTTAGGCTACCAAGACTACAGCAAGAAACAGCTTAGTGGGATGCTTGGCTCACAAGCAGGAGGACCCCAGCTCCTCCTCAGCACCCACCTAAAGTTAAGCATCATAGCAAACATTTGTAACCAGGGCACACGTGAGACCAGAAGGGGATGAAAACAGATGGATAGTCAGAACTTGGTGGCCAAGCACACTTGTAAATTAGCGGGCTCCAGGCTCAGTGAGAACGCCTCCTATTGCCACTTCTACAATACCTTCTCCCACAAAAAGCCAAGGCAGACAGCTTGAGGTTTTGATCTTAGTACCTAGCTACCATATATATCTTCACAGGCACATGGCAACGCACATACAACATTTAAAAATTGAATTTATTTAAAATATGTAGTATGTATAGCACCTTATTTTTTGAGATTATTACACAATTACAGCACTTCTCTTCAATTTCCTCCTTCCAAAACCTTACGTATACCCCGCTCCACTCTGTGCTAACTTCATGGCTTCTTTGTTCACTAATTGTTATTTCATGCATATCCTTGTGTATTCTCAATCCTTAAAATTTTACTTGTGTGCCTATTTCCAGGGCTGACCACTTCTTACTGGACAGCCAGCTGGTGTATTGTTCCCTGGAGAAGACCACCTCTCTTGTTCCCAGCTTTCTTCAGTTACCTATAAATCTTTGTGCAGGGTTGAGGCCCTGTAGGCTCTCTCCTGCCCAGTTTGGCATGGCAAGGCTGTTGGTGTCGTCTTTATTCACATTTGACCAGTCATATTGGTGAGACTTTATGGGTGTGTCTTCTGCTGTTACTAGGAGACGTAACATTACAGCACAGTCCCTGGTCATCTGGCCCTTATTTATACTATGGGTGAGTCATTGATGTATGACGCACTGATTTCCATAGAAATGCGGACATGTAATCATTAGATATGATGCTGATTGTGGATGATAAAGTTCTAAACCACCATAAACTCACATAGTCTTACTATGTACAAAGAAGTTGAGGTTCTGAGAGATGCACTTATTGGGACATATGACTAAAGGATTCTAAGGTAGCATCACATGCAGAGCTCAGATGAGGTTGCTCTGATGTATTTTGATGCTAATTACTGTGTGCCCATACCTTGCCAAAGAGCCTACCTGTTCGACCAATAATAGGCCATCACACCTGGCCAGGGCAAATGGGATAGGTGTGGCTGAAGTTCCTGGGCTTTAGGAGACAGAAGGAATCTTGGGAGCAGGAGGGACGGGACAGGAGGAGAGGAGCAACAAGAAGGAGGAGAAGCACATGGCCGACATGGATGGAGATTTGGACCAGATGACAATAATTAGCAAGTACTTGGGATTATAGATGTGAGTTATCTCAATAGAAATTATTAGAATCAGTTGGCCTAGGATTGGGGCATGTTATGGAATACCTGCCCCGGTGTGGGAAGTAGATTAGGGGATTAATAGCTGCCCTGTGCCAGGTTAACTAAGACTATTTTAAAATATAACAGGTGTCTGTGTTTTGATTGATTGCTAGTGGGTTAGAAAATACCAATATAATAATAATTATAGGCCTGATAACAAACATTATTAGACCATACTGATAAATTAGCCACAACATATGGTTCCAACGATCGATATATTACCGTCCTTTGGTGGCCGAGTTTTGTAATGTAAATATTAAATTTTGTAGTAACTTCTAAATGCTTCTTGCTTTTCATCAAATGTCCTTCTGAAAGTTCTTGTTCTAAATTCACCTGACAAGGATTCAAGCTTGGGATACACAACTCCTAAGCCCTCCGTGACTCTGATGCCCAGTTAGTCATTATTAAATCAACAATATCCAGACATTTTATTAGCTCTGTTATATAAAGAGCGATACTACCAATTGTCAGCCTGCATGTGTCTCAAAGACTTTTCTACTTTGTTTTTCTTTTTACTTTAAAATGAGCAATTTAAAAATTATTTCTGTGTCTTAGTCTACATTTTCATTTTCTCATAATTTCTGTTACTTCCCACTACGCAATGTTAGTCAGTTTTCTTGGAGACACTTACCTCTTAATTTGACATTGTAATTTACATCATTCAGTATAAAGTTTGAAAACCTCGGTGTTATGTATTCATAGTGTTCAGTTAAATGAGATGGAAATAACATTGATTGATTGACTCTGTGTGTGTATGTGTGTGTGTGTGTTTGTGTGTGTGTGTGTGTGTGTGTGTGTGTACATGTATGTGAATATGTGTGTTTCATTCCAAGTCGTTGCTTTCTCTCTTTGGTCATTGACTTACAACCATCAGAAAACAGCTCATTAAATGGTTGTATCACCAGAGAGAAAATGGGTAGGAGGTTTCTCTAATTAACAAGTTTTCACTTATGGTATTTATAGTCACATATTTAGAAAATGATGTTACTTTAGTGAAAAAAAAAACAGGCAAAGATATTCACATAAAATAACCACCAAATTATAATTAAGAAATTTAGTTTTACTAAGTTTTAGAGAAAATACTTATCACAAAGCTTAGGCACTTTAATTCCCAAAAGGGGCTTAGGGCCAGAATTTGTCATGCTGTGTTAGTTACATATTGCTATCTAGAGACTTAAAGATGACACTTATCATCTTAATGTGACTATCAGAACTCAGAAGCTGCAAACTTGCCCAAAGCCATGGCTACTATTATAAACGAGGCTTATAGTAAGGTATGAGTGTGGAAGAGGTTTCACCCACGCTTGCAAGGGAGAATTCAGCTCTTGGCAGGTTTTAGAGAACTATTTGTTACCCTCAGGTTGACTAGAGCCTGACCACCCCTCCTTCTTGTTGCATTTCTACCCTTCTCCATGTGACAATTGTCTTTATCAAATCCAGTGAGGAAGGAGATCAAAAGATTCTGCTGGTTGGTTGTGGCCGATCATAGCTTTATGCAATAAAACTACATACGTGGTACCACATTGCTTTTTCAGGACATTTTCACCCACTCTCAAGGGGAGAGGTTCACTCAGGTATATGAATACTCAGAGGAGGGGATGCCTTGGGGCCATCTGAAGGTGGTGATGGTGCTGTCGGCTAACTTTGATCAATCTCGTAGGTAGCCAGATTCTTATTTAGATATTTTGTATGAACTAATTGATTTGCTTCTTCATGCCTATAACTTCTCTCTATACAAAACTATTATTATTATTAATTATTATTGTTGTTGTTGTTATTGTTGTTGTTGTTGTTGAGAGTAAACAGTCTGCTTCTCTGTTGCTGTGATAAAACACTGACTAAAACCAACTTGAGAAGGAAAGGGTTTATTTTATGTTATTCTTCTAAGTAATAGCCAATAGCAAAGCACCACGGAAAGTCAGGGAAGGGGCTCAAGAAATCAGCATGAGGGTAGGAAAATAATGGAAGCAGAGACCATAAAAGAAAGCTCTTTACTGGCTTGATTTTATGTTACATTTAAGTAGTGTTCTTATATAGTCTTCCACATTAACCAGCAATCAACAAAATGCCCAACAGATATGTCAACAAGGCAATAGGATGGAGACCATATCTTAGTTATGATTTTCTTTTTCCAATTAAGTGTATAATTTTGTCAAGCTGACAAAATGATAACATGGAGGAAAGTGAAAAGGCATACTCAGTTTTACCATCAAAGTCCAGTAGAGAACTCTGAGACTATATTTCTAATGCAAACAATATAAACATATCCTCCATGCTATTTTAAGAATCAGATTTTCCCCTATGACTGTTCCTGAGGGGGATTTCCTCCCCCTGTATATGCTCATAGGGGAGGAGAATAAGGGGAAAATGGGAGGGAGCCAAGAATGGGAGGATACAAGGGATGGGATAACCATTGAGATGTAACAAGAATAAATTAATAAAATTTTTTTTAAAAATCAGATTTTCATTTATGTGTACTGTACATGCAGGAAAACATATACATCATGAAGATTTAACTTAATGAGCTGTGATAAATTTATCTATACAACTGCTACTAGGGTAAAACAAAACACAACAAACAAACAAAAACATATATATATATATACACACACACATATATATATATACACACACACACACAAATAACTATAAGATAAGGCAGATGATTTTAGTAGCTACAATAACAGACTTCAGAATTAATTCTCTAAGCTCCATCAGCACCACAGCATATAGTGGATTCTCAACAAGACATGGTGCTACGTTGTTATCACATTAGCCACTTAGTTATTTTTGTAAGTGTATTCCAGACTGGTTATGCTTCACATCTCTATGAAGAACAGGAAGACATGTTTACATATTGGTAGCCATCTTTCTTTTTTCTTCTAAGTATCAACTCTTTGGCCTTACTTATGCTAGGCACGTGCTCTGCCATTGATCCGCCCTACCCCTTTCCCATTAGCCATCTTGGCACACCTGTTAGACGGGTGCTCAAATGTCTTCATTTCATAGTCATCACTTCTTATTATATTGAGTTATTTTTAAAATTTATTTTGCTTTCACAAAACTTAATTTGTATTGCTTCTTTTACTTTGTTCATAAATGTTATTTAACATGTACTAACTTTACATATGCACATTTTCAAGTATGGTTATTTTTGTATTTTG
This sequence comes from Acomys russatus, assembly GCF_903995435.1. Lineage (NCBI taxonomy): Eukaryota > Metazoa > Chordata > Mammalia > Rodentia > Muridae > Acomys > Acomys russatus. The sequence continues at coordinate 15,665,578 of NC_067147.1, forward strand.
AGAACATATCTATGCTGAGTTCATGGAAACTATTTTATTTTAACTTTAATTTTTTTATTATGTTATTTTTCACATTGCATGCTGCTGCCCTGAACCTGAGTCATCATGTGTAGTATTAGCATCACAGGTTCTCTTTCTTTTACTCTGAAGTTTGGATGTCCACTCTATCCTTCTTATATCTGCTACTTAAAATTCATTCAGCTTTTTGTATCCATTTTAAACAGTTTTAGAGTTTTGCCTGTTATTTCTTTAAATACATCATAACATCATTTTACTTTGAGATGTAAAGAGCATATATTTTGATAAACTTGAATGATTTGATAAGAACATACCCACTACTATGCTATTATAGGAAATAGCTCATTGCCATAAGAAGTTACCATACTGTCCTGAGTTACTCCAGTAGCTTCTAGCAACTACTAATCTGCATTGTTTTCATCATAGTTTTGGCTTTTACAGAATTCCAGGTAATTCAACCCATTCACTGTGTAATTTTATTTTTGGAATGATTTATGGGTAATATAATATGATAGAATCATGTCCCTTTCTGTTTTTTTTTCATGATTTGATATCTTATTTCTTCTCAGTGTTAAATAATATTCTACTTTATTAATATATTGATGTTCCATCAGAGAAGACGTTATACAACTTTGGTTGCTTTCAAATGTGGATGACTGTGAATAAAACTGCTATAAACATACATATATAAAGCATAAAGGTTCAGTCTAAGATTTTTTGTGTGGGTGTAATTCTTCTATTATTTTGGATAAATGACAAGGAATTTAAATGCTCATGTGTTAGGAGTGTATTTTACTTAGCATGAACATTTTTCATGTCTCTTATTTTTTTTATTGATCACTAGTTACTGTCAAATATTTTTATACTTTGTTTATTTAAAAATAACTTTTATTTACCTTTAAGAAGTAATTTTAAGTTTCTGAAAGATCAAAGTTATTAATCCTGTTAAGAAACATTAAAAACATGAGCATAATGAATATAAATATATATTACCATCAAGGTTGAACATCTGAAAATCTAAACTAAATATTGTGCTTGCATTATTTTTAACTCTTCAAATTTTAATACTGAATTTAAATGTGTATTGGCATTTAAAGCTCTTCTATAAGTCTCTAGTGAATTTTCGTGTCTTTTAAACTCTTTATAAAATTTCCTTTTGTCATTATCAACTTAAAACATCTATCTAGACCTAAAAATATCTTAATCCCTAAACAATTAAACTTTATTGTAAAACTAAACTATCTTGTCTTCAACCCCATCAGAAACTTGAGAAGGAATAAAATTAATTGCCTAAGTATACAAGGAGTGCAGGTTAGCAGTTTCAAGTTGATAATGATGAGATATGATAGATATTGACTTATAATTCAGAATTTTAGAGGCACCAAGAGGGAAAAGGTGTTTTCTTCAAGGCTGCCAAATACAAATAGCCAAAACACTATTAATGTAACATTTATATAATTCCTGACTGTTTTGTAGTTCTTCTTGATATAGGTGGTTTATTGTACATATGTGTAATAATATCAATGCATGTGTAAAAATAAAATGAAAAGAAAAAATAAAAGTCCTTTTGTGTAAATATTTTGTTTTAAAGGAGCACCACTTTTCAAGTTCTAGCTGTATATCTAACAGATCTTTAAAATGTATAATAAAAATAAAAAATTACTAGGTGTGTATTTAGAATTATTTGAAGGTACATCGGGTGTTTATTGAGTAACGCTGTGGAGAACCTGCTACCATCAGAATAAGGACACTAAGCCATTAGTATATGATGATGATTATTATTTTCTCATCATGATATCTATATTAATAAATAGAGTAATATATGAAAATAATAAGTGCATGTCATAGAATAGTAATTACCAGGCCAAAAACTCATATGCTACATGAAAAATGCTCATTAATTCAAAGCAGGACTATGTTGCTAATCGTGACGATTATAAACCGAGGTATCTGAAAAGATGCTTGGAATTTCTTTGCAACGGTACTGCTGTGGAACAGGTAAATAACAGTAATGAGGATGTTGTGAGCAGGCCCTTTTCCCCTGAGTTACTTCTCTTTCCCACAGGAGAATCTTATTCCATCTTTCACTCAATTTTCCTTGGAGTTCCATTTGCAAACAGTTCCCCTGCTCACACATACATGGTTGTATGCTCATAGCACAGCTAGATACATGTGCTGCCCTACAACAATGAGGAGCATAGTCTGCTGGTGTCATTTCTTCAAGTAAACTATTAACCAAATCAATCCGTCTGACTCCCAGGAATGTTCTGGTCACACCTTAACCTTCTTCATTTTTCAGCCCATAAAACTCTTCTCTCCAAAGCTTCTGTATTGTGTCATAATATTGGCTGGTTGGGTTCTGCTTGGAAAGATCCTAGTTGGTTTCTCAGGAGAGCTTTTGTAGTATTGTGTGTTTAGGTGTGGCTGTCACATGGAACGAATGTGATATACCATTAGGGCAAAGCTTTTGTGTTTTGAGACAGGGTCTCTATATGTAGCACCAACTGTTTGGAACTCTCTATGTAGACGAGGCTAGCCTTCAACTCACTGATATACAGATATAACTTCCTCCCAGGTGTTTAGGGAAGAGTTTTATGGAATTCTTATCTGTGGAATACACTGTATTCATTTTCCATCAGTTTCAAGTAAAAGAATAGGGTTATGGTGGGGTATGTTGTCAAAGTAAAATTGAAAATAGGTGAGAGGCATAGGCCACTCTGAATAAATCTTTTTAACTGAAAGTACCAGTTTCTTTCTCTCACATTCTCTGTGGTACAGAAGAAATAGAGAAAAACCATCCTGTTTCTGTTAAGAGTTATTAATGAATATTTACTGATACAGAGCAGTGAACAGTACAGGACTCAAACAACTGGAGGGACTAACAAGGACATTCTGAAAACAATAGTTTTATACCATAGTTCTTATCTTTATTATATAATAGATCTGAAATATTAGTTGTTCAGCATTTAAGAAAATGTTTCGTCTATATTAACTTTTCGTCAAATGGTCTTTGGAAAATAAAATATTTCAAAGTCTCCTATAATAATACTTCTGGTATGAAAATGTTAAAATGCACATATTCCTTTATGTTCTTGATTATCATATGAAAGAATACAGCCTGTGCTTTTGACTTTTTTATGTGATATAAAACTTCTATTAACACATATAGAGTTGGAAACACATAACCCACACATTGCAGATTTGTCTTCACTGAAATTATCATCATCACGTTATCTGCTCATTAAAAATGTACCAGAATGGATGGACAAGGAAAGATTGAGATTTATTTTACCCATCCTTACTCTCTGAAAATGGATAAAAATGAAGAGGTGTGAGGATATTCATATCAGTGAAATATCCACTACAAATCAGATATGTCTTCCTTGTCTCCTTAATCCACCAACTATATGATAAAGTGCACAACACTCTCTACATTTTACAGATAAAATCCAGATAAGCCAGAGTATTAGTGCTAAGGTAAATATCTGAACTGGTGTCAATCCACTAATCCGTCAGAAGTCCATAAAGGAGAGTTGAAACCAGGGTGAATTAGGGGTTATGTTTTTGGGATCAGGAAGAGTTTGGGAAAAGCATGGTCAGTTTTGCCTGTGAACAATTGCTTAAGAAAAACTCATCCTGGAGTTCTTATCTGACGGAAGGGACAGACACCAGAAAGCTAGGGGCTTAGTGTTATCTATCCTGGATAGAGGACTGGAAACATAGAAAGGATGGAAATGCAGTGTACACAGTTTTCACTTGTTGGAAAGAGTGACCCCTGCAACAAGCTGTATATAAGCACCAATATTTAAATAAACCAGATAAGTGTTAACACGAGCTCCACAATAGTATTCATGGACATACACTCCCTTCATCCTCAGAACTAGTGACTATATTATTGAGACCAGGCACTGTGTAGACATGATTAAGAATGCCGAGATGGGTATATTGCCTGTGTGAAGCCAATTGATTCATAAATGTGATGGTTAGTTTGTTGTCACTCACAACATCTTTATAGTTCTTAGGGAATTCCACACAATGTGATCTTTTTTCTTTTTTTAAAGATTTAAATTTTTTTTTAATAAATACATGTATATCGTTACACATATATTAAATAAACTACATACAGCGTGAAGAACCACAAACAAATCAGGAGTTATGTTAGTGTTACATTCATAGTGCTTTGGCTATTTATATTTGGCAACCTTCAAAAGAATATCTTTCCTATCTTGGTGAGTCTAAAAATCTGAATGTAGAAACTATCATATCTCATCTCTATCAACTTAACACATGAATCTAGACCTAAAAACATCTTAACCCCTAAATAACTGAGCATAATTGTAAAACTAAACTATCTGCCCCAAAATAGACAAGCTTGGGTGCGGGCAGAGTCAACGATTGAATGCTGCTACAACAGGGTAAGCAAGTCCTCAACAGTTCCTGCCTCACAAAATGCCTGCCAGATAGATATACTGGGCTGTAAGGCTGAAGGCGATGCTCCAACGTAGAGAGTTTTGGGTGATTGTTCAGGCAGCAATCTGTCTTTGTCATTTTTTTTTTTCACTTTGGAAGCTGCTAGCCTGCACTTCCTGATTACTCATGTAATTAATTTTATTTCTTCTCAAGTCTCTAATGGAGTTGAAAACCAGATAGTTTAGTTTTACAATGTGCTCTTATCAAGCTCGTCTCCCTTCCCAACTATTCCCAGAATCACTGCTCTTTCCTATCCACCCAATTTTGTGTCCTTTTGCACCTAGTATTATTGTATCCTGTTACGCCTTTTTCAGTTGATATCCCTGGGAGGCCTTCTTTTTTGTCAAGGGAAATAGAGAAGGGGTGTATCTGGAGAAGGGGGTTGGGTACTGGAAGGACTGGAGGGAGAGGAAACTGGTGTAGGATGTATTGAATGAGAAGAGAATAATTATCTTTAAAAAATCAACACAGTGCATCCAAGATGGTGCCAATCACACACTGTGTCTGATCTACAGAATAGCAGTGACTGCACAGCACCAAAGGGCCATACTGAGAGCTCCAAAACACAGTGCTGTTGTTTCCCAGAAAGAAAGAAATCCTGTCATGTGGATAGACCATGCCCACCCACCACAAGACCATGGGACCACTCTCAGGTGAACTCCCAGGGACCCTGGGATGCCACCTCTGTGGCTGCGGCTGCTTTTCAGGTTGTAGCCCAGCACAGTGTGAGCCAAGGAGATGGCCTTCGAGGAGGGGGTGCTGCTCAAGGCGAGCTTTAGCAAGGACTGCACTGTCTGCACCACAGGCCTCATAGACCTCCTCTAATGGGCCAGGGCCATGCTCAGTGCTGAAAGCTGGATCATGCAGAGGTGAATATTAGGGGCATCACCGAGGTGGGAGCCCATGGTGGATGGAGCACTAGATGGAACCAGAGACTCAAGAGGCACGAATCAACAGAGCCACAAGTTTCCTGGGGCAAGAAGCTGAGCTGGGCCAACATCAATGGTTTCTCTGAGCTACTCAATGAAGATGTTGAGAGGCCTCCACTTGCCACCTGCTTGATGTCCCACAAGATCCAGTACCCACAGAAGTAGAAGGCCATCCAGGCTTTGAGGGCCAGCAACAATCTGGCAAATCGAATGGGAGCAGAAGAGTTGGCCTTGAGGACACGGAAACAGGAGAACTGACCCTGAGGACACAAGAACAGGAGAGCTGGCCCTTAGGACAAGGGATCAGGTGAGCCAGCCCTGGGGACATGGGAGCCTGAGAGCTGGCCCTGCCTTGAGGACACAGGAGATGGAGAGCTGTCCCTGCCCTGAGTATAGGAAGCAGGAGAACTCTGAGAACAAGGGAACCAGAGATCTGGTCCCGCCCTGAGGACATGGGAGTAGGAGAGTGGTCCCTGCTCTGAGGACATAGGAACAGGAGAGTGGGCCCTGACCTGAGGGACTAGGGAGTGGGCCCTGATCCAGGGTTCTGAGTGTACCTCACCCCAACATCAACCCCATTGTATGATCTGCTGGAACACATAAAGGGGCCAGACCTGCAGATTCAAAGATTAAGAATCTCCTTGACACACAGCCACAATGGAATATCTGACAGCAGCCCCAGTGAGGATCCAGTTACGATAATGTAGGCCTCACACCAGACCCATGACTCATAGCAATGAACATTTGAAAGCAAACATATGTGGACAAAAGGCTATATTGTGTGATACACTACAGCTTCTGTGACAAGATTTTTTGTTTGTTTTATTTTACTTGGGGGAGGAGAGGGATTTTGTGCATGATGTGTAAATCATAGACAATCAGTAAAAGTAAAAAAAAGAAAAAATCGACACATCAAGACCAGTTTGTGCAGATCAAATATTCTTGGATGTGTAGGCATCTAGAGCAAGGTAGACTAATCAGCAGCTACGTTCTTGGGTGGGGACCTCTCTATTTCACAGCAGCCAACAATTTCCAATAGCTTCTAAACCAAGGGTAAGATTTTATGCTCAACTCACCTCACCTCGGTGGGGTGAAATTTTGTCTGGTTTGCCCAGGTCTTATGGGGAAGAAGAAATAATCCCAAAGTATTCTTTTTTTTCAGGATTTCTATTTTTATCCTTGGTCTTTAGTGCCTCCATATGCATTTTTTACTGGATTTTTTCCATTGGGATTACACTGAGTATATGAATTACATTTGGTATGGACATCACTTTCTCAAGTATGATAATTCCAGTCCATGAGAATGGTATGTCTTCCCACATTCTACTGTCTTCCTCCATTTTCCTCTATGTTGTCTTTAAATTTCATATAGAGATGTTTTGTTTTCTTGCTTGGGTTAATTCTTAGGTATTCTTCTTTGTGGCTCTTGTGTATGAGATTATTTCTTTAATTGTTTTCAGTCTATTTTACTTTGGTAAGTAGGGAGATTACACCGTGTGTGTGTGTGTGTGTGTGTGTGTGTGTGTGTGTGTGTGTGTGTGTGTTGATGTTGTGAGCATGTTTATCAGCTCTAGGGGCTTTTGGTGTTTCTTGGAGGTTTTGTGTCTGTTAGCATCACTTGATTCATTATGTCACTTACTCTAATGTTTCTCTATTTATGTTTCATCTATACTGTTTGTTGGTGAAAGTGTGGTACTAAATTTACCCATTATCACTCAGTTGGAATTGATCTATGTTTGATATCTAATAGGATTTTTTATAAAGGTAAGTGTGCCTGAATTTGGTGTGTGCATAGTTAGAGTCAGAATATGTAATGGACAGTTTCATTTCTTAGGTGTTCTGTGGGCTTCTTGTACCTGGCTGGACATCTCTTTACCTTAATTTTGGATATATTTAGTAAAATATTTTTATGTATTTATTTTGTCACATTTTAGAAAACGTACATTTGTGTGGTTATTAGGTAGCTTTGCCTAAAATGCCTCTTTCTATCCTTTTATGCTAGGTGATGTGTAAGGTGTGCTTTTTAGAGAGAGCAGAAAGATGGATCCTGCTATCCAGTGGTTTTTCAGCTTGTATTTTTTCATTGAGGGCTCGAGAGAGTTAATAGTAAGGATACTTATTGAGAGGTACACATTAATGTCTGTCATTTGGTGATTTTGTAGTATTTTCTTAGGTTTCTTTAAAATTAAGAATTTTGGTATATTTAATTCTATTGCTATGGTGTCTTTGATGTGCTTATCCTCATCGCCCTATAATATTTATTTCCATAACTTCATGTATCGCTGGCTTGGTGGCCATAAATTCTTTTAATCTGATTTAATTATGGAATGTTTTGATTTGCTCTTCAGTCTTAATAGGTAGTTTCACTGGGCATAATAGTCTTGATTGGCTGTTGTGGATTTTTAGAACATAGAATATATTTTTCCAAACCATTCTAGCATTAAATGTTTCTATCAAATCATAAGAGTCAATCCTCATGGGCCTACCTATATCAGCGCATTGACGTTTCTCTCTTTCAACGCTTAATACCCATTCGTTGTCCTGTATAGTATGTTATGAAGGATTTCTTTTCTATAGGCTTCTTGCATGTGGCTGAGCGGCCCTTTATGAGAAAATAAATTTGGACAATATTTTCTATTATTTAGCTCAAAATATAAAACAAAATTATAATTTTAGGAAAGCATAAGAAATATTTTATTTTGGAGGTCCCTTTGTAACCAATATATGTCATGAGGTTAGCATGACTATACACTCAATATTTAGAGGTAAATTTAAAAGTCAGCTCTAATAGAGGAATTGTTCTCTTGTGTTTTTCTTTGTCACATATGTCCATATTTCTAGTTTACTGTATTATTCATTGCCTTAAGACACCTATTCCTATTCAAACATTTATATTAAATAATGTTTAAGAATTTATAGATTCCTGTGCCAAGCAGAGAGATACAGAATAATCTGTAGTCAGTTCACTATTTTTCAAATGGATTAATTTCAGGCTATAAAGGTTCTATGTGCAGGCTAGTTTTATGGAACCTGAAAACAGCTAGAGAAAATTTGAAATAAGGAACCTCAACTGAGAAAATAGTCCCACTAGAATGGCTTGTGGGAAGGCTGCAGTGCATTTGCTCAATTGACAAGAAGGATGCAGCTCACTGTGGTCTGTGGAACCCCTGAACTAGTGGTCCTGTGTGACATTAGGAATGTAGGCTGAGCACATCATGAGGTACAAGCCAGTAAACATCTCTCCTTTGTGGCCTCTGCACCAGCTTCTGCCTCCAGGTTCTTGCATTGAGTTTCTGGCCTGACTTCCTTCAGTGACGGTCTGTTACCTGAAAAATGTCAGATGAAATCATTATTCCCCCCCCCCCCCCCAATTTACTTTTGGTTATGGTGTCTTCATCAGCACAATAGAAATCCTAACAAAGACTTGCTTTTATATATGTGTGTGTGTGTGTGTGTGTGTGTGTGTGTGTGTGTGTGTGTATACATACATACATACACAAAAAGCTAATGAAAACTGAAAAATAATGCCTGTCTTTAAAAGATATATGACTAAATATCAAATTTGTCAATCAGAAAAAAATCATTTGTGGAGATTTGACACAAATCTATGTCGTCAGATTATAGTCATTTTTCCTGGTTGTATAGAATGTTAAAAAATTAGAAAAGTAGAGGAGAAAAGGGAATATATCATTCCTCAAAGTATTGAAAGGTAGAAATGTCATGTCTCTTTTTTGTGGGGGAAGAACAATCAAATTATTTTTAAGGACCACCTGAAAAATTAACCTTATGTTTTTGTAAGATTAAAATTTTCTTTCATAATTCTCTCCAGAAAAACACCCAAATTGCTTTTGTTATATTCATAAAAGAATGAGGTCAGTTTTAACCCAACATCACTCCCTTCATGCTTGCGTGTAGCCTCAGGTGCTCTGAGATTGTGAAATGCTTATTGTCTATAGAAGATACAAACATACGAAAATCAGCATTATGCTTGCCAACTTACCCAACAAAATTCAAAGCCTTAGCAGTATGTAGTTATGTGTAGCAGATGGTGGTGAATCACTAATGGGCCCTCTTGGGTCTAATTGCACAACTTTCATAGATACACGTAAGCATCAATTATGCAACACAAATGTTTTCATCTTAATTGTTTTTACCTCAGGAATGTTAATGTAATAAAAAGCACATTATAAAGCAAGCTTGACTTGAACTTAAAACATTGTCCATTATGCTGAATAAACATATATATTGACTGACTGCTTAGGAAGCTACTGAAGCAGCACCATGCAATGTTATATCAAGAATATATTGATATCAAGTCTCTTCTTGGTAACCTGCTGTCCTTCCTCTGAGTGCCATCAGGTCTCCCCCTCCAGAGGACATGATTAAATATGAGGCACCAGAGTACATGTGAAAGTCATACCCCAATCTCCACTCAACTGTGGAGAATGTTCGGTCCATTGGCTAAATTAATAAAAAATTAAAAAAAAAACACATATGGGAACATGAAAAAAAAGAATATATTGATATATTCTTGAGTTTCAGTTTCATGATATTAAGGTTCTTATTATCCCCTGTGTTTTTAATAAGCCAGTATATAATCATATATATTATTTAGAGCCTTATCATCCCTATATATGCAGTATATTTATTTTCATGTAATGTTATAATAAAATATTTTATCTTTGTATCAAAAGCTAAGCCTGTAATTTTCTTGAGTTTTTCTATTAGGAAAGTTTATGTGAACTTGGTTTGTACCAATATAAATAAGTTTGAATAAGATCTGGACAGCCAGACACTGGCATGGTGGGAAGGGTTTGCTGAGGGAATGGATTCAGCTATAGTAGAGTCTACTAGGCAAATCCAAATTTGTGGTCCAAGAAAGCTAGGAATGTGGCTCAACACATTTGTAGATGACAACATCACTTTGTCAAGTAAAAGGATCAGGCATTCTCAATAGACATTTAGACCCATGGTACACGTCCCTGATTGTTTGATGTGGGACTCTTTGACCTCTGAGAAGATGCCCTGTGTTGTTGTACCCAGGCCTCTAAGCAGGAGTTTTGTTCAGCTGGTACTGACCACATGGTGAATGTGGTCCCACAGGATTTCAGAACGCCAAAATGGAGTCACTTGCAGTCATTGACAAACTACTGCTGTTGGTTGGAGAGGATGACTAAGGAGCTCCTGATAGACATTAGACACAGATATTATCCTTAGAAGTCTCTCTCCACACTTGCAGACTTCTTCCAGTATCCCTTATTGGCAAAGCCTAATTATAGTCTATTGTTAATTAAGGTCAGTGGTGTGCAGCATAATAGCCCCAAGATCACAAAGATAACAAAACTAAGAAGAGGAGACAAATATCAGTCAATTCTAGGTATAAAGGAATCTAGGAAGGAATGAGATATGGTTTTTAAATGTTGGCAATATAATTGTTACATTGTTTTTTAAGATCCAAAGACTTCCCTTGAAAATACACACTCACTCACACACACACACACACACACACACACACACACACACAGGGGGTGGAGAGAAAGAGAGAGAGAGGGAGGGAGAGAGAGAGAAAGAGAGAGAGAGAGAGAGAGAGAGAGAGAGAGAGAGAGAAGAGAGGAGAGAGAGAGAGAGGAGCGAGCGATGAGAGAAGCGAGAGAGAGAGAGAGAGAGAGAGAGAGAGAATATTTATTGCTACCAGGCCAAGTGTTCCCACAGAATATATTAATCTTTGTTTCATACTGGGCAAATGTTCTTATTTCATTAGCCTATTATCCTCTCTAGAATCTAAGTCTTAATGTGGATTTTTTAAAAACTCTTGAAATATTTCAAATGTAACATTAATCATATTATTGATTATGTATTTAATGTTCATCCATGGTGAATATCTTCATGACAAAAGCCATGAACCATCTTAAATTTATTTCTTGAGATAAATCTCAGAGTGTTACAGTTTAGAATGTTTAAAAATTTACATTCCATTTTCTTATTCTGGAGCTTTACTCTTTCTTTTAAGATAATATGGAAAGAGGGGGCTTGGGAAATAGATCAGTTGGTAAAGTGTTTTCTGTGCATATGAGGATGTGAGTTCAACCGTACCCCCCACCCTTTATGAAGGTGGGGACAAGAGAATTCATAGAGCATATTGGCCAGGCAGCCTGCACTGAACAGTGAGCTTCTGACAGCATGGAGACACTGTCCCAAAAGTCAAAGTGGTTGGTTCTTGGAAATAGCACCTGGGATAGAACTTTACACTCAGCACCCCCCCCACACACACACACAAAGAGAGAGAGAGAGAGAGAGAGAGAGAGAGAGAGAGAGAGAGAGAGAGAGAGAGAGAGAGAGAGAGAGAGAGAGAGAGAGAGAGAGAGAGGAGAGACTTTTTTTAGTGTTTATTTGAGTGGTTTTAGCTTTATGCAAATCTCTTTAGAATGGACCTAAAATGAAAATACTTTTCAGCATGCAGTCTGTTGTTAGGATAAGAATCAGGTGATAGTTCTGTCTTCTCCATTTCTAGTTACAGAGAATAGCCTTACTGACTCAGTGTTTATATATATAACCTTCCTCCTTTCCTGAGTTTTTAATTTCTTTTTTTTATTGCTTCTTTCTCACAAATAGGACGACCACTTAGCCTTATTCTATACCACCTTTTTTGACCAACACAAGTAGGTTTCCCTGCTCCCCATTCTCTTAATTAGTAGTTTAGTGTCAAGTAGAGTAAAATTCTAGCACAGTGGGGTGGCTGTATCAAAGGCTACCATGTGAATTCAAATATTGGGTGTTCATATTCTCTGTACGAAATATTCCAGGGACATTCAGAATGGCCACAACACTATTGTTGTCAGTGACAGTTTCTGTCCTGATAGATGGTCACCTCTTCAGCTTAGAAGTTCAGTAATGCTTAGTCAAGTGCATAAATGTAAGAGTCTTTAAACACTCCAAAATTATTTAGTTAATGAAAGTGAAATTCTTATATGTCAAAAAGGGCACAAGCAATGGAAGACCATGTCTAAATTTGAATTTGTAAATAGACACCAAATTACACCTAGTCTGGACTCTGAAAAGGCACTGATGTAGAGGTTTGAATGTTTGATGCTACAGTACATACGGGTTTTGTTTTTTGACAGAAACAGATTTGTTTCTCTCTTTGGCAAGATAAAGTCTGTAGGCATTTTTATTCCAAGAACAACACAGATGACTCTAACTGACTGAATTACCCACCATCCCCACATGCTCAATGACTCATCGGCACATGAGATAGGGCGGTGGATCAGAATAGACACATCTCCTTTGTTCTTGCCCTAAATCTTCCCCAGTTTCAATTCAAAATTTTAAATCGATTTCAGAGAGCTAAAATTATCACCTTATGACGGCATGTCTTGTGAGACCTCTCATCTGGGCTTTCTCAAGTTACAAATATGCCCCATACCTTTGAGTAGCCACATACCATCAAATAACTGCGTGTGGCTCTGCAGGTTACTGAAAAGCACAGAGACACAACAGATTTGGGTTTGGCATGCTTCCCTGCAGTTTTCCTAGGGTGAGCTTCCCTTCAGATGCCCCTGGGGTGATCTCACAGCAGCTGCAGTTCTTCACCTTTATGTGAGTCACAAAAAAGGTTACGCATTTCTGGAGAAAGGGGAGGTTCACCAGTTGTTTGGACAGCTGATATATTCCTATTTTGACTCTACATTCCAGAAAAATATTGTCTCAACCTTTACATATTTGTTTTCTGTGGAGTTTTTCACCCCATTGCCATTACACTTTGCCTGAAAATGTAAGTAAAACAGCTCGTGGGGATAAAGTTAACGTTTCTTGGATTAGAAGGCAGATAAATATAGCGTCATGGGTTGTAGACTTATCTTCTAAGGACAAACTTCTTGGGCAGACAAGGAGGGGATTGAATGTTATAAGGAGGTGTTATAGTTTCTTTTATAAACCCCTCCCTTGACATTTTCCATGAATATGGCTTATTGTACTGACTGGTTCTTGGAATGGCTCTATCTGTCTGTCTGCTAATCTATCTATCTATCTATCTATCTATCTATCTATCTATCTATCTATTTATCTTTCATCATAATCATTTACCTACCTAACTACCTACATGTGTGTGTGTGTGTGTGTGTGTGTGTGTGTGTGTGTGTGTGTGTGTGTGTGTGTGTGTCTGTGTTTATGGTTTCTTTTCAGAAAGAACAAATGCAGACCAACGCCAACATAATGCTGTGCTGGGTTATTAGCTTTGAATGTCACTTTAAGTAGAGAATCATATTCCTTAAATATGTCAATAGCATGACATATTTGACTTAATGGTTTAGGAAAATGTCAGATGCAAAGGCTCAGCACATTTTGGAACTCTATGTTATCTTTGCAATTCCTTCGGTAGTTTGCATTAGAAGATAAAAATCAGAACTCAGTAAATGAAACATTATCCTTTTGATGAAGAAGTGGGTAATGTTAATGAGGGAGGGAGAAGGAAAATGGCATACAGTCCTACTTAAGTAGATTTATCTTTAGAAACATAAAAGCAAGTCATAATGAGAACTGGAAGGAAATATTCTATAATTTTTCTTCAGGTGGGGTTGCCTTTCAAAGACTTACTTATTTTACACTGAGGATATTAAAAATCTTAGTGCTCCCTCCGCTCATTTTAGACACATACGGACATGACTGAGGATGGATGTTATTTGTAAGTTTTTTTCCTTTTAATATTTTCCTTTTCTTCGTATGTGCAAACTTCTTCATGTCGTAGAGTTTCTTGCTGGTTCAGACAAACTTTTTCTTCATGTATTCATTCCCACATAAATGGGGTAAGATAATTAGGATATTTCTATATCCACAGCATTGCTGCTTCCAATAGATTTGTAGATCACTATGATTATTCATAGTGCATTAAAAATGCACACACTTTTCAACTGCTCATTCGTTTTTATAGATGCCACTGGGCTTCAGTAGTGTGCCATTAAGGGCTTCTGCAAATAATCCCAGACACACTGTAGTTGTTACTGCTGATAGTAAAAGTGACAGTATCTTATGACCTTGTACCTTGAGGTTTAAAAATGTGAGAGATAAAGAGAGGAAAGGAAAGAAAATATATAATCCCAGTAGTAGAGGTATCTGCAAAAGATGTCTTAGTTCTATCAGTGACAGTCAGTGTGCCCTGCCTATTTTGCCTTCTTATACTTGGTCCTTATACAAATTGGATGATTCTTGCCTATACAGGTAAGGGCTATCTTCTCTTTTTAGTTTTCCATGTCTTCCAGAAACACATAGAAAGTACATTTGACTGCCTAGCTGAGCAACCCTTAACGAGCAAGTTCAGATGTAAAATTAGCCAAAAGAAAAACTTTCCCTTTGGATCACTGAATCAAGTTTATGTCTCTTATTTCTGTTTCTACCCTTAACAAACCAGAATTAAATTCCCTGCTACTGTGATAAGTTATTATCCAGGCTTGCCTTGGAAAGAGCTGAGAGAACATTTTCCATTTGATATTCTAATCATCCGGCAACCATAAACAATATCATCCTATATGTGTCAAAGGAAATATTCAGCCTAAATTTTTGTGCTTTAAAATATAAGAAAAAATCATTAGTAATGCTATTCAAACATCAGGGGAAGTAAGCATCTCAGCTTTATACTGACTCCTCTTCAGGACTTAATTACTTCATAAGTATTATTCCATTGAAACTTTGTGCTTAAGTGAACTTTCACTCTGTATTTCCTAAACAGCAAACAAACACACAAATATAAGTGTATTTTTATCTTTAGGGTAGAGAAAATGATACTTAAAGAAATGGAACTGTTAGAATTTCTTCAGATACATTATGCGCTTCTGGTTGTTATCTGTCAATTTAGAGCTACTCAAAAGATCATGATACTGTTGATCTGTATAGAGGATCTTACTGAAAATGTAAGCTATAGTGACTCTCACGAATTAGAGTGAGTGGCCATAAGTTACAAAGGAACTGTAGCAAATACTTATGGCTGAGAAATAGTCAACAAGGCAGGGCAGATTTGAAACATGAGACTATTTCCCCAAGTAGTACTATCAGACTTCATGGCAGAGGAGTTCACAGGATCATTGAGCCCACAGATACTGGAGTGGACATCACAGACTCTATGAACAGGAAGCTGGGAGCAATACTTGTCTACTTCAAAGAGGGCTAGCGGGGTTTTCAAGAAGCAATATCAATTCTATGATGTCACCTGCAGACCACACATCCTATGTACATTCCTGGAGTTTAATCTCTGAGATGTCCTTAGATCTAGAGAACTCACCAAGAGAGGCCCCTTCTTGGTGCTTTATGATAGGGACCTTAGCATCATAAATGTGATGAAGAAGTTACTATTGTTCACTGCATTAAAGGAGAAAGGGAAGGATGGTTCTGGAGACCAAAACTAAATTAATAACTGACATAGTAACTTAATGGAACAATTTATGTTTTCCAGAGAATCTTACTATGGAATTTAAAAATCAAGCTATATTTCATGCTTCTATATGTCATGCTATGATGATAACTTTCTGTACATTACAAAATCATTCCATGGACAGGAAGAGGAGGAATGATCTGGTGACTAGCAGACCTGCATTAAACCTGAGCTCACCATTTCCTAGTTCTATTTAACATGACATGATCCCACTTTGTAAAGTAAGGCTGGCGGCAAGCCCTACATTCCATGTTTCATAATGACCACTACAGTTAGTAGAGCATATGTCACGTATTAAGGATGAAGAAATGAGTTGTTTCCTCCTATTGACAAGGTGACTGCCTTTGAAGCACAATGAAAGATTCCCAGTTCCACCCTTGAACTCTTCATGCTTTACTTTTATTACTTGTCCAATGGTTGACCAAATATTTTATAACAAAATATGAACATTTTCTTTGAGCAGCCAACCTCAAAGAAGATGATGAGCATCAAAGAATCTACTTATGGAGATGGCTTCATAGGTGGCAAACCAGCCACTGGGCAAAATGTCCTCGTTCCTGCCACAAACAGCATCTGCCTAAAAATGGGCAACTTAGATGCAGGCAGAGTAGATGGCAGCACTCTGCCAAGTCAGGGTAAGTAAATCCTCAATGGTTCCCGCCCTGCGAACAAGTCTGGCAGAGATATTAGGCCAGAAAGCTGAAGATGAGGCTCCAACGTTATATAGTGTATTGGGTGACTGGTCAGGCAGTAAACCGTCTTAAATCAATTTGTACATTTTGGAAGCTGCTAACCCACACTGCTGGTTCACTAAGGAATTTAAGTTTTGTCCCTTCTCAAGTCTCTGAGGGGCATTGGAGACAAGATACTATAGTTTTACAACCAAGTTTAGGTGGTTAGAGGATAAGATCATTTTAGATCAAGATAAAGAAGTTAAGCTATTAGAGTTGAGATAGGATAGATGTTGAATTTCATTTGGAAATTTAGACCCAACAAGACAGGAAAGACACTTACTTCAAATGGGACGAATGCAGATGGCCAGTTCACTATGAGTGTAACATGTATAGAACTCATTATTCTCATGATTGTCACATGGTTTCTCCCTGCTGTATGTAGTTTGTTTTATACATGTGTAATAAAATAAATGTATTATAAAAATTGTCAACTAGCTATTAAATAATTTAATTAAAATCAATGTAATATTCATGTTAAAAATATGAACATTTATCTCATTATGGCATTTTGTTGTAACTTGGAAATCATTGATTGCCAGCTGAATTAAAGCATTTCTTTCCCTTTGCCCCAATTGAAGATGAAGAATTGCTAAGATACAAATACTTAGTAAAGTAAGCCATGACTGAGATAGCTTCTCAGAAGCTAAGTATCCAAACTGAGATGTCAGGAGCTTTTTGTGGGCGTGATGACATGGCCATATATACAATATTGTTACCTGATGGTTGAACAGGGATGAAAGAAAAATCCTTTAGGGTTGAGACAGTCAAGAAATTTTAGGGAAAAGTCCTTAGGTATATAACATTAAATATCTATGGCAATTTTCCAAAGGCTAAGGAAAAAAAGGCAGTTAAATAGCAGGAATAAATACACAAGTTTCAACGCCAGACACAACTACCTTTTCCTCCCCCTGCTATGACTGAAGGTTTGTGGTTCCTGTGTTTGTATAGTCTACTAACTTGAAGTTTTGAAACTCAATGTACATAATGAGTTTCTTTTTGTTTTGTTTTGTTTTTTCGAGACAAGGTCTCTCTGTGTAGCCTTGGCCATCCTGGACTCCCTTTGTAGACCAGGCTGGCCTCGAACTCACAGCGATCCGCCTGCCTCTGCCTCCCGAGTGCTGGGATTAAAGGTGTGCGCCACCACTCCCAGCCATAATGAGTTTCTGTGTGTTCGTCCATGAATGTATCCTTGAATCTTGCGGATGGAGAAGAAAAAGACAAAGAGACAAGACAGAGTTGGAATTCAGTGCAAATGACTCACACTAGGAATGCTGCATTATCCATTATGTGTTACCAGTGTTGATTAAGGGAAATTTGGTGAAAAAATACGACAAATTGCTTATTATAATCAAATTTTTATTATACAATTATAATAAATATAGTCTAAACAAGTTTAAAGCTGTTTTCTTATCTTTATTGGACAAGATTTTACTCCTAATGGCAAAAGTGAGTATTTTATTATTTTCTTGCGTACCCAAGGTTCCTAGACATACTGTACTATGAAGTAGGAAGACAACAGGGGGAGTAGGGGTACAGGGTGCTATTGGACAATTCAGTTTGTACAGAAACAACACAACCCAAAAGTCTCTTTTGTCTTAATGCTGTGTTTTCACTGAAAACAAACAAAAAGGCATTGATAGGTTTTTTTTCCAGTTTTCTTTCTGGGGATTTTAAAGAATCCCAAACATATAAATCTTTGAGGATTCTCTTGTTGTATCATATAATAGTGTCTTTTTGGACAAAGAATCAATGCATGCAACCTGAAGCAATATGCCTAGGGGAAACTGGGACCTCTTTTTTTGCTTAGAGTCCTTGGCTATTGTCCATTTTCCATACTCTGATACCATAAGAAAATCTAACTTCTTGCTGAGGATTTTCCTTAGAGATCAATAAAATAATAAACTGCAAAAGTACAACCATTAAAGTATTGGCTTTACCATGAAAATACCACGTTTTACTGGCTGCCCTTCAAGTCCCTTGGCTCTAATAAGGTTTATTGAAGGTGCTGTGGCTGCTACTGATGGAAAAACAATCAGCAGAGCTCTTGTGCTACTGTTGTCCTTGCTGTTCCCTCTTTCCCACTGTGAGCTAACGGGTTTCTTGAGTTATTCTGTTGTTTCAAGTCTCTTTCTATATTGTTTGTAGGAATCCACCCCCTTGTCTTCTGTAAAGGAAAAACCTCTGTGAGGGGGTAGGTGACAATTATAGAGAAGGAAAATAATTAGTCTTGTGTCACAAGGTGCTGCTATTAAATGCTAAATCACAGTGTGACTGCGATTTCCAGTTTAGCTTCAAGTGATTGCAGAAGTCTATCCTGCCGGGCTACTTTCCCGGAGTTCATACCCCGACTTAATGCTCTTGTATATTTGCTAAGTTATGAAGTAGTGCAATTTTGTAAAGTATATGTTCTAGGTTGCTTCTTGCTGCTGTTACCAAAATCAGTTTGGGGGTGAAAGGAGTTTATCTGGTTTATAGCTTTAGTTTATCACTGGGCAAAGCAAGGCAGAGACCTGGAGGCAGGAATAGAAACAGACCACAAACAAACTCTGCTTCTGGGTTTTACCTCAAGCTCATGCTCATTGCCTTTCTAATACCTCCCAGGACCACTCACCTAGAAACGTTAAAGAGTCAAACCTTGTGTAAGTAACCATGGCTTCAGAGAGTCTCTGAGTACAGTGTTTATGCCATGCCCACAAGACATCTTTTTGTAGCAACCTCCTCACACTTCTTTCCTTCTGCCTCGTCTATCATGAAGCACCCTAAACACTGGAGAGAGGAATATCAGTGTCAGTTTGGGACTGAGCATTCCATAGTCTCTGATTTCCAGCATTTTCACCAGGTATGAGTCTCTGCATTCACCACTGACCACTGCAGTAGAAAAGGCCGAGAGCAGAACTAATTTACTGTTATAAACATAAATATTCAGAAAGCAGTTTAATAACATGTTCATTTAGCATAACAAGAGCTTTGCCATGCACAGAGGCCAGTGCATGCTGATAAGGGCAGTGTCCACCTAAGGGCCTCATGGAGCTGGGGGATGGTGGGGTTTCTCTTAGGCAATTATCGCATGTATAGAGAAGAACATCAGAGAAATTGGGAAACATTAACGATTACCAAGGTGCATCTATAATTTTTTCTAGATCATTTTAAGAACAAAAGGGATTTTAGTTGTAGAAAATCTATTAATTTTCCTAAAAACCAAGTGAATTTTTTATGTATTGATATATCAATATACAGTTTATCATCAATGAGTGCGCTACAGGATATAATTAAACATGCCATTGTTAGGCTTATGTTAACATAGCCCCCAAACACAGATATTTCATGAACTCTTGAAAATATGTCTCTTTGTTGGATATTGAGTTTTATATACAAACATTTCTAGTTTCTGGTATGCTCTCACTGTTTTTGTTTTATGTTTTTACTTTATGGTGGGCAATCTTTTAGAAAATGAGTGATAAAGACCACTCATCAGTTAGAGGAATTGTAAGTATGTTACTTTTACAATGAGGGTTGACTTTATGTGGGGACTTATAGCACTATGATCAGATGTGGATCGAATGTTTCTTTATGTGTCTATTTAATGGTTAATCTGTTAACATAAATAAACGGAAAATCGCCTATGAGAAAAAAAACTTTAGAATTTAGGTTTTTTTTCTAAATATTAACCTTAGTATAATGAAGTATATAGAATACACTTTCTAAGTTGCTTTTCTAGGTTAGCAAGCACAACTTTAAACACTGGGATTTCTCAAAAGACAGAAACTATTTGTGACAGATGAATTATGAGTCAGAAGAATTACTTAGGATATTTAAGAGGGAACTGAACTAAGGGGGCATACTGAGCTTATATATTGGACTTTCTCTTTTTAAAAAATAATGGTCCTAAAGATTTGAGAATCCAGGGAGAATTTTTGTCTTCAAAATTTTTTTTAAATTATATTCAGAAAATTGCCTGATGTATCTTTGATTCTGAGGGGCAAAACAAACAAATAATATTAAAAGAAAAAAAGGAAGCTGCATGTAATTTTGATGTCAAGATTAAGATATATTTCAAGAACCATGTTGTTGTTATTTTGCTATGGCCTTCAGAAGGGCATTTTCTCTGAAATATGATCATTTAAGAGCCATGATATTGTGATCTAAGTTGTGTCTGGGACAAAAGTTCTGTGGCATAGATTTGGAATGTCAGTCTCTGGTCAAGTCATGAGTCTCCAGACATGTTCATGAGTATCTCTGAATTTTATTTTTATCCTACGTGTGAGCAGTAATATTTACATTTTTATATTATATGATTAAAAGATGAAGTTAATACAGAAGGCTTAAGTTTTTAACCTGTAAATGGCCACTGCTAGGTTAGTCACATGCATGATATTGTAGCAAACCACTGTGATGAAATAACTTAAGAAATAGGACAAGTTTATTTTAACTCACTACTGCAGAGGCATCTGTGCATGGCTGTGGCTCTGTGTTCATTTTGACTGTAGAGGCAACACTTCATGTGGAGAATGTTTTCCTCAGGACACCTAGGCAGAGCCACTTGCCTCTTGGTGACCAGGAAGCAAAGGAAATAAGCAAAATATTAGTGTGTGATATTTCTTCCAATGAAGCGCCCACTATGGCCTTATTTCCTCTCACTAGACCCCAAATATTAAGAGCCTGACTTCCCTAGAGAGATATGGATTGACAACCAAACTTTTAACATATGGATATTTGGGTGGATGTCATGCAAACCACAGAGGTTGTTTAATAATAGTAGCCATTATGTGTGCTTTTATGATAGTACTGTTATTTGTATTCTGATAACTATTTTGCTAATGATAGAGACAACATGAACCTTTGAAAAAGAAGTCGAGTGTGTTCATATGGTTCCAAGACACCATGAGTATCGCTACTACTTTAAAATATGTATAGAAGGCATTTACTGGGCTTTGCCAGCCCCGGACCTGTTTGTTTATGATGATATGGTGATCTAGTCCTCTTTTCCTTTGCACTCAAACATAATTTTTGAATAAGTTCCACTACTATTTCAGACATGCAGCATGTAGTGATCCAGCCTGGGGATATGAATATTGGACATTTTCCTTTTCAGCAAAGATGCCTCAGGCTGAGCACTTAGACCAACCAGTAGAATTGAACTTCTGTGAGAATTTATGGGCTATAAACTTTGGCACTTTTCTGCAGAATTCAAATGAAATAAGGAAAAATTAGAAAATACCACATTTAGCTTGTAGCTATCATTAGTCTTATGTCCATGAAGAAGAGAACACGGAGAGGCCTGGAACCAAGAGCCAATGGCTGTCTTCTGATCTTCTTTATGGTCCAGGATCAAATCATACTTCCAACAATGCTTTTGTCTGAATGTGTATCTACCCTCAGATGCATGTATTAAGATCCTAGCCTCTGGAGTATGACATGAGAGTACTGTACTTAAGATAGTTGAGAGGTCATAAGGTTCTGAGGACAAAGTCCAATGAAAGGATTATCACTCTTCTATGGTTGTCCAAAGGAGTTCAGTCTCTCACTTACACCACAAGAACACACCATTTATAAACCAGAATGTACAACCTCCCTGGACTCAGTCTGCTGGGCATTCAGTCTTGCATTTCTCATTTTCCAGAATTATTAAAGATAAATTTACGTAGTTTATTAATTACTTGAAATATGATATCTTACTATACCAACCAGAATGGACTAATAAAAATATGAGTTCTGTAATTTTTTTAAAGTTATATGATAAAAGGGTTAGAGAGCAATTCCTTAAGAAAGAGAATTAAAAAGAACATCTATGCCCTCAAAAGTAGAGGTTCAATGTACCATAACAGGCAGGCTTTCACTGTGAGTTTAATTTCTTGTCAGTGATTTTAGCTTAGATTGAGATAATGAGGACTTTTATATACTTGTTTTCCACAATTAAACACATTGTAAACACTTGATTAACTTTGTGGAAATAGTGATTATTTGCATAGATAAATTTTGGTTACAAAATACCCAAAGTTGGTTTTAATTACAAACTTTCAGTTTATGAACTCTCCCAGTTATAAGCAAAATTATTCACAGTAAGTACATAGAATATAAATGATAGTTGTGTCTGTCACTCACATACAAAGGAGTGTTAGTGGACACTGGTGAAGTGTTACTTTTAGTAGTGGGCTTAAGAGCTGCCTTGAAAACTTAATACTTTATTTATATATAGTTTTTTGTTTTTGTTTATTTGTTTTTACATGAGATATCAGTGTTCAAGACAGAGATGTTTTTAATTGGTATTTTATTAAATTTTGTTTGTTGTCAAAACTGGATAAAATAGGACTGGTTCAAAATACTGGGACTAGAAATTTGAGAATGATCCCTGAATTTGCGCAGTGTCTGCTCACCAAATTTCTTATCATATATTATGTAAATTCTGGAAAATGTGGTGAATTTGAGATTTGTTTATGTTATTAATTAATTAGTTAAGTTATGTATTTATTCACCTATCCCAATTGTGGCCCCCTCTACTTTCTTCTCCCAGTCCAACCCTCCCTATTACCCCATCCCTTCACCCCTACTCCTCAGAAAAGGAGAGCACCCTCCCTCCACCAATCCACCCCAGCACATAAAGTTGCATCAGGACTGAGCACTTCCTCTTCGTTGGTGGCTTGGTAAGGCAGCCCTACAAGGGAGAAGTGGTTGAAAAACAGGCAACAGAGTCTATGTCAGAGACAGTCACCCATTCCCCTTAATAGGGGACCCACATGAAGACTATGCTGCCCATCTTCTAAGGGGGTCTAGGTCTAGTCCATGCATGGTCCTTCACTCTCCGCGAGTGCCCCAGGCCCTGGTTAGTGGTTCTGTTGGTCTTTTGTGGAGCACCCTGTGCCCTCTTATCTATCCATCCCTCCATTCTTCCACAAATGTCCCTGAACTCCACCCAGTGTTTGGCTGTGAGCCTCAGCATCTGTTTCAATCCATTTCTGGGTAGAGCCTCTTTAGGGACAGCTTTGCTAGGCTCCCATCTGCAAGTATAGCAGAGTATCTTTTATAGCGTCAGTGGTGGGTCTCAGGTTGGGCCAGGCATTGGTGGACATTCCCCTCATCTCTGCTTTATTATTATACCTGCACATCTTGTAGTCAGGGTAAATTTGGGTTCTAAATTTTTGTGGGTGGGTTGGTGTTCTCCTTCCTCCACTAGGAGTCCTGTTTAGCTAGAGAGTGACCTCTTCAGTCTCCATGAACCATGCTATTAAGAGTCTTAGATAGAGTGACCCTCATATCCTCTCAGGAGCATGCCCTGTAGTAGGTCTCCAGTTTGTCACAGAGATGCTCTCATCCACCCCATGGATTCTCTTCTTTCTGCAAGCCCTCTGTTCTGTTCCTGTTCTGCCCAGGTCTGATCTCCACCCTCACTTCTCTCCGCCGTTCTTTCCTACCCTGTTCCCTCTCTTCCACCATGTCTGCTATTTATTTACCACTCTGGGTGAGAATTAAGCATCTTCCATTGGGTCCTCCTCATTGCTTATCTTCTTTTGGTGTGTGAATTGTAGTATGGTTATCCTGTACTATATGGCTAAACTCTGCTTATAGGTGAGTACGTATCTTGTGTGGCTTTTTGTGTTTTGGGTGACCTCACTAAGGATGATCTTTTCTAGTTCCATCCATTTGCCTACAGATTTCAAGATTTCCTTGTTTTTTTTTTTATAGCTGAATAGTACTCCATGTGTAAATGTACCATAGTATTTTTGTTGTTGTTGTTTTGTTTTTATCAATTTTTTTGGTTGAGGGACATCTAGGTTGTTTTCAGATTCTGGCTATTATGATTAAAGCTGCTATGAACATAGTTGAGCAAGTGTCCTTGTTGTATGGTTGAGTTTAGAATCTGCACTAAAAATTTTCAAAGAAGCTTAGATTCAAAGCTATTCTTGAAAAATTTTTTAACACCTTTAACTGAAGCATAAAATTAATAAGGACATTGTACATCTAAAAAAGTATCTGAAATAGTGTTTAATTGAATGTATGTAATCAAACACAAGATTATTAATAATATGTCAAAATATCCCCCCTTACTCTTCATTTCACTACCAAGGATTTCAGAAACATCATTTGAACCACTTCTGTATGTTATATAATTAAAGCCAAATTTCATGTGTTCTTCTTTGCTGATTGCCTTTTCTCCAAATGGTTTGTGGGGTTGATTTATACTGTACATATGTGAATAATTCCATGGAGACTATGAGAAGTAGTGTCAACTATAAACTCCCTAGTATGTGCTTTTTGTTAAGCATATGCATGAATTTTACGTGTGCTTCTTAAATGAGTATATTTGTTTTTAAATTAATGCGTTGGTTCTTTGCCATGATATAAAATTTTTGTTTCAAATTGAAGTCTTAAAATCCTTATGGCTTATGGATACAAGTCAGCCTGTCTCAAAGAGAGCAGCATCTGATATGCACATGCGTTTTGATTTCTGGAAGCTAACAGTAAAAATTTTCATATGCTGAGGGAAATTGAAGCTTTGTTCTATTAAGAATACTTATGTTGGAGTATTTTTGATATCTATTCCTCTGAATCCTAATTTATCTCTGTAGGTTAGTTTGCATGAGAGAATTAGAGAATTGACTTTTCTTCTTCTTTCCCATATGTATAATTAATTGACTAAATATCTCCATTTAAAGTAGACGTCTTGTTGGAATCCATCATTCTCTTACTAACAAGGTACCATTTAAAACAATTTTAATATTGTAAGCCCTTCTTTTGGTCCTTTTTGTGATTAGAATATTTAATTCAAACTATTGGTTTGATGCCATGCATGATCTACTTTATTATTATTTCATTTAATATTCACAAACTGATTAGGGAATGTTCCTAGCACTTTCCTTTTAGGGGTGAGAGGGAGACTTACAGAAGTTGTTAATTTAATACATATTGTAGTTCAGATAAGAAGAGAGAGAAGAACTTGAATAGCCGTGATGTTAAATTGGCTAATACTTAAACCCTGCTTGTCCTAGGAAAGCCATTCTTTTGTCTACTAGAAGTAAAACAACATCTTATAAAATCTCAGTAAATAATCTTTCATGTCTGTTCTACCAAATCATTCTTCTTCTTCTTCTTCTTCTTCTTCTTCTTCTTCTTCTTCTTCTTCTTCTTCTTCTTCTTCTTCTTCATTATTTTTATTATTATTATTATTATTATTATTATTATTATTATTATTATTATTATTATTATTATTATTACATTCATTGTGCTGTCATCTTCCTTTGTCCTATAAGAGCACTCAGCATTACGAGTCACATCCATGTCCTTACCACTACTTTACTGTGGCTTCCAGCTCTGGTAATGCCTTGGGTCCTGTGTATATGTGTACACACTTTTTCTACCTTCCCTACACCAGACACACATTCCATTTGTTTGCCCTTTGCAAAGTGCTTTGTCTTATGCACTGCGTTGATAGACACAGCGATGGCCTCATCCTCTCTCAATTCATCCCGCTCTCAACAGATCTTTGTTAAACTGCTTTAGTGGGACTGTCCTTGGCACATGCATCTTTTGCATCTTTTTATGAAGCTCTTCTCAAATTTTATGTTATTCTCCCTCCTCTCTGGAGTTCATCACACTCATTTGTTAAGTGACTCATCCTGACTGTTGGAAGGCCGTAGTGGTTCTGGCACGTTGGACTTGGCTCTAGACATCATTACAGTTCAGCCTAAGTGTGCTTTCCTTCCTATATTGATTTGATTTAGGATGAGCATTTGTTTCACTCTTGTCAAACAAGAACTCATTTGTTTAAAATAAAATGATGCACGGAGCCAGAATACAGAAGGTATACTTGGCGAATGGAGTGTCCGTGCATTCTCTTGCATCAGCAGAAATTGTTCCTCATGGGCTAGTATGAACTTCCAAGGTACATTTTCTGATTTATTGTGGGTGAATGGGTAGAGTGCCTAGACTGCCATGTTCTATATTAGTCTTAAATTTTTATCAGTTACCATTATTAGTTATTTCTAGGAGGAGGTAAAGCTGTGAATTTCACTGACACAAGAGTAAATGCAAAGCACAGGGCTCTGTGTACTAGCATTCATTCTGAGGCTTCAGTTACCCCTCTTTCTTTCTATGAGGATATCTCCATTGGAATTAAGTTGTTTGTGTGATTTGTTCAACACAGAGGTGGTCTAAACAGGGGCAGTTTTCATCAGAGATGGGTGGGAGGAAGAAGAATGCCTTCAACCCACCACAAGGTTATCGAGACCTGGAATTAAAGTATATATCCAGAAAAAAAAAAAAAAAAAGAAATATACAACAGGAAGGCTTGTGTTTTGAGGGTGATATTGGAAGTGACTCTTATTCCTGAGCACTTCCAGGAAAATAAAAAGAGAAAATGGTTGCTTTACCTGAAGAAAATTTGGACACTATTTGTTAGTGGGCTATTTCTAACCACTTCTGGAACTCACTGTATAAATCAGGCTGGCCTCAAACTTTTGATCTTGCAAAGATGAACATCTGGGGCTTGGTGAGGTGTGGCACATCTTTAATCCCAGCACTAGGTAGGCAGATGCAGGTGGATCTCTGTAAGTTCAAGGCCAGCCTGGTCTACAAAAGCTAGTCCAGGACAGCCAAGGCTACACAGAGAAACCCTGTCTCGAAAAAAACAAAAACAAAACAAAGATGAACATTTGAATCAAATCTATCATGATGTCAGGGGATTAGTGAATGGATTCTGGAGATGACCATTGTCACTTAAAATTAGGGTCTTCCCTGTGTTCACCAGTGCCTTGTTCTTCACCCATGTTCTTCCTCAGAGTCTCGACATGTCTCTGGATCCAAATCCCTTGTCTTATTAGGCAAGTAATAGCATTTTCTCAGCTTCTGTATACTACACATGACTCACAGAGACCAGCTTCTACTCAGTACTGTCTTATTTCCCACTGTTATGACCACAGAAACCTGATGTCCCTTCTAGTACCCTAAACAACTTTGTAGCTCTCACATTTATATTAATTTTTATTAGCATATCAATATTTTATTTTTTTTAACCTATATCATTGTCCTTTAAATAGATGTCTATCTTATACTTGTAATTCATTCAACAGTTTCAATATAGTCAATACTCAGAGTTTTCAGTGATAGAAGATAAACTTGAAAGATGATAGAAAAAACTCATATATTTCTTGATTTTTTCAGACCAAATACAGAATAAAGGCATAGCCAGCACTTTCCTTTCAAGGACAGCATGCATGAGCTGACTGATAAAATTAATTGCTCTTATATATGAGCAAATGTAGACAGCTAATTCTTTATATCTTGGTGTTATTAGAGAAGTGTTCAATCCTACTGTCCTTGCTGGCCATTAAAAAGTCGAACCAGTTGGTTGGTTTGCCCTTGTTATTGCCTGAGAGATTCATGCAGCCCCCAAGAGACAGCCAGTAAAAGAGAATAAAAAATTACAGGAGAGGTATATATCAAATACTTGCATTAAAGTAAAGGCTTAGTCATATAATCATAGATTGTCTATTTTATAATCCAAAGATTTACTAAAATTATTTAGCAATCCTATTATTTGCAAGAAATATATAATGGCAGTAAAGTGGTTTTGTTTTTCAATTACATTCTTTGACAGTAATGAGGAGATAAACTTGAACACTCAACTTCACACTAGAAGAGACCCTATAAATTGATGTAACATAGCTAATCAACACATATGGGAAGTGTGTCATTAGCTGAAATTCTGTTAGCTACAGGCAAGTAAACTCCCAATGGGGAAGTTTATTGGGAAGAGCTACTTTATATTGGAGGAAGCTAGGAGAAGCAAATCTTTCTGGAAGTGCTCCGGAAGCCATTACAGCCAGGTGGGGATGCTCAGAGGGAAGAAGTTCCCTCTTGATGGCTCTTCAGAGGGATCCAAGCACTTCCCAGAGCCCAGGTGCACACTCTGCCACAGTTCCTTTTGAGCTTCAATCTGGGTCCAGACAATAAGTCTCCTTTCATCCTCAGAGAAAAAGCATATTTCTGTTATTTGATATCAACAATCTCAATTATAATACACCATCAAAGACTGAATGCTAATGTGATAGTAAGCATGATAGAGCGTTATTTTGGACATTTAACTGACTCTTTCATTAACACTCTGACAGATATAATATTAATAAATGTAAAATATATTCAATATAGTCATTTTTAATTGTGCCCCTTCCTCAAAAATAACTTGTTTAAACTATGGATTTTGTATTGGTTATAAAATAGTAGAAATTTTATATAAAAATGGCAATTTTTTTTCTCAATTTAAAGACAAGGTGGAGGGTAAGAAAGAAAAGAAGGAATTTAGGACTAGCTAAGACTGTATAATTAACCCAGTGTACCAAGAACGATATAGGAAAGTATGACACCTCTAATTAAAGGCCTTCTTTGAAAGCAGTAGCCACACCATTCTCTATAACCAAATAGATATATCTAAAATTATGGTTGTTTTGACCATAATATCCCATTGTTTTTTGAGATAAAATCAAATCATTTACAAATGAAAATCTACTATAACAGAGACTTTTGAGGGGACATGTGTGAATTGTAACAAGATCTAGAAAGACTCCTCCCAATTACCCCATCTAAATATTTTTATCTTAGTCTTTCCTTCATAGATTAATGTTTCTTGTTAAACCAGAGTCAAATCATACAGGTCTGGTCTGAGAATCTCATAATTGTTAAGTAGGCCAATTAAAATTAGACAAGACAGCAGTGTTTCTACAGACCTACACATTGTGTCTAAAATATAGCATCAGTGTGCACAGGTCAAATGATGACATCAAATATATTGCCTCATTTACTGAC
Organism: Acomys russatus; assembly: GCF_903995435.1. Taxonomy (NCBI): domain Eukaryota; kingdom Metazoa; phylum Chordata; class Mammalia; order Rodentia; family Muridae; genus Acomys; species Acomys russatus. Next base: position 15,694,944 of record NC_067147.1, read on the forward strand.
AGATACTAGAAGCCAGGAGATCACTGCAGCCATACTCACTGGCCATGCAGCTTTCTAGACCAGAAGAAATTGCTAGTATCTTTTAAATTTTCTTACTGTTTCAAGAGAGAGCAACTTTAGAAAAGTATAAAATAATGAAATACTGCCAGTACAGAGAAAATGAAGATTTCTGTAGGGAAAATACATATGTTCCAATTTCTGAATAATTTTAGAACTCATTAATTAAGAGTTAAGAATGTATTGGTTTGGGGCTGGAGAGATGGCTCAGTGGTTAAAAGAACTATTTGCTCTTTCGGAGGTCCTGAGTTCAGCTAATGGCAACCACATAGTAGCTCACAACCATCGATAATGTGGTCTTGCGCCCTCATCTGGCATGCAGCTGTACATGCTGATAGAGCACTCATATACATAAAATTAAAAATATATTGGTTAAAAGTGAAGCCTGATAAACCTAGTGAAGGACGTGAAGGACTTGTTTGAATGGATGAATTTTTAAAAATGTATTTATTATAATTTGTTCACATTACATCCTAGTGGTTATTCCATCACTTTTAATCCACCATCCCCCTCCCTCTCTATTCTGTCCTTTTCTCCTACCCTAGACCTTTGTGATGGGGGATCTTCCCCACCTGTCTGATCACAGTCTATCTGGTCTTGTCAGGATAGCCTGCATGCCCTTTTCCTGTGTGCCTGCAATGAGTGAAGAAAGACAGTGGCTTTGGCCATTAAAAGTGTAACTCAGTTGAGGGTACCATTTTACAGCAACACATTTCTAAGTAGGATTCTAAATCAGGAAAATTGAGACAGAAAACTCACAAGAACAAAGAAATCATCTTGTTAAGCCTTATATTTGACCATGCCCTCTGGAGGAGGAGACCTGTAGCACTCAGAGGAAGGACAGCAGGTTACCAAGAAGAGACTTGATACCCTATGAGCATATAAAAGGGGAGGAGGTCCCCCTCAGTCACAGTCATAGGGGAGGGGAGCAGGGGGAAATGGGAGGGAGGGAAAAATGGGAGGATACAAGGGATGGGATAATCATTGGGATATAACAAGAATAAATTAATTTTAAAAAACCACTTCTCAAATGAAACTGATCAGATCATTCTTCTGCGTAATATTCAAGCTGTGACATAAGCTTAGTGATTTGTCAGTGGAAATTTCATATTCTAAAGCTCTCCAGTAATCATAGTTCAGAACTGCACTTTTGGTTCTTACTTCCCTTTGTATTGCCTAGAAAATCTATCAGGTGCTTTTCATTGTAGATTAAGATAACACACACACACACACACAATACGCATACATGCACACATAGAGAAGGGGGCAATCACACGGATGCACACACACAGAGTTACATACATATATATGACTCCCAAGTCTTCAGATAAAAACATCCAAATCTAATCAAATCTACCGTACATGCCTTAGGCTATTATATATGTTTCTTAAATGATGCAAATATAAAATGGTTCTGTAAGTATTTCACTTTTAAATAATCGTGTCAAACTACTGCAAGGTTAAAAACAACACTCCTTTAAAGCAAATAGAGCTCAGGTGTTCTAGAACTACCTATACCTTTCCTGTGAATCCCAAAATACTTTGATTTGTGTCAGTTGTTCTAAGAATCCTGAGTTGTGTAGAGGAGACAGACCATGATTCTAGATGCGGCCAGTCTCTTCTTGAGTAGCAAGAGGTAGGAAGCAATAGTCCATACACACACTCTCTCTATCACACATACACATACCTTTTAATAGAGGTAATCTTACATTTCTAAATTTATTTTAATTGAAATTACTTAAGAGTATTTGTAATATAAAATCTGTTCATTTTCAAAACTACAAATATAGCTTACTTTAAAAACAAACCATTATTTAGATGTTATTTCTTTACATATAGGTTTACTATTATTTATAGGGGAATATTGGTCTCTATCAGAGATTTCATATGTGTGTGTATGTGTGTGTTATCATGCACAGATATTATATCTTTCATACATGGCTATATGTATGCAAATAACTTTTGAAATCAAAGAGTATGTGCATTTTTCTTCCTCAGTAGGAGCTGTAAGCTAAGTAATTTAAGGATTTATAATTACATTATTTTAAGTGGTACATAGAAATATAAACCTATACGTATTATATGGTGCCTTGTCATATTAAAATTTGCATGTACACCAGGTTGCACAAGTAAAATTATCTCTTCCAATCTTCATTATTTCTTTATGATGAAAACAAACTTAAATGTCTTATTTTTTAAACTCGCAACATGGATTATAATAAAATACAGATTTCTGTGCCACATTGTTTTAACAATTGAGTTGTAATCTGATTAAAATTAATAAAAGTAAAATAAAATAAAATGTAGAGTTTGGAATAAAAAAACAAAAACAAAAAAAATACATTTCTGACACATACATATAAATCAAGAAATGAACATTTTAATACAGAAGATATTTGATAGGCAAAGGTCTTTTCTCAGACTAAAGGGGAATATTTTTCAATTATTTATTCCTCCACCTAATTTCCACTGGGAAATTTCTTCATAGAAACACACGCTTTCTTCAATTTTTAAGATATTGTTGGATCAGAAGGATGATGGGAGGAAGTTGAGATGACCCCAGTGAAAGACAGCTTTCAGAAAAAAAAGTAATTGTGTGGACGCTTTGGATCTAGGTTTGCCTGACTTACAGAGTGAACAGATGTGCAACAAAAAAAGCAGGAGGGAGGGCGGGAGGAACGAGAGGATACAAGTGATGGGATAACAATTGAGTTGTAATCTGAATAAATTAATTAAATAATCATAAAAAAGAAAGAAACTTTAAAAATTATGGTTTTTTTTAATAGAGTGGAGTTTAAAATCTTAAATGTGGACTTAAAAATATGTACATCTAAATGCATTAGAGTCATGATTGACTTAGAGGAATGGTGTGTGTGTGTGTGTGTGTGTGTGTGTGTTTGTGTGTGTGTTTTCCTACGACCGAACACCCTAAAAATGCAACCTGATGTAGAAGAAATATTTTTTACCTTTTAGTTGCAGTGGTTTCTCTCTGCTCTGGTGGGAAGGATATGGGCAAAGTAGAACATTTTGTTTACAACATGGTGCCCAAGAAGTGGACGTAATACAAGTTAGCTCTCTGCTAGATTTCTCTCTGTTTTCCCCTTTAACATAATGTTCTTTCCTCTGAATTGAGGAGGAAGGAGGGAGACTCATTAAACGTTAAGACATCTTAAAACACATAAGAGACGCACAGTCCTCCACCAAGGTTATAAACATATTAATGCTATCTGGAGGAAGGAAACTCACTGTCCTTGTGAACTGCCAGCAAATTGTGCAGAGAGCTCCAGGGCTGATGCTGTGAGTCATAGCCATGCTGGGGTGGAACTTTCAGTGATGCAGCTGCCCATCCTCCCTCTGCAGTAATTCTTCATTTATGTTTCGTTTAAACCAGTAAGTCACTGCTCCACCAAACCTGTCTTGGCTGGGGTTACTTCTGTAGTCTCCTGATGGTACCATATTTGAAATGAATATAGTATATGCTCATATATTGCCAGATTAATACATGAGGTGGTACAAACTGGATTCAAGGTGAAGCATACCACTCAATAATCTCTCTCTTGAAATGGTTTTGTTTACACTAACATAAGAATATCTCACTAATCCGTGTGGTGTTCCAAAGTCCAACATCTGGCAACTAACCTCACCCATAATTAACATACTCCTGTCATCTTCTCACTCAGACACATCATTTTAAACTAGAACATTTCATTGCCATAACATCCTCAAAGCTCACATCTACCTCCTAATGCAAAAATATGTTGTCTACTTTGGGAGTACCCTCATGCTGTTATTGAGTCAAAGTCTCCACGGAGATTCAAAGAGACACCTAACAGTGACCTTCTTACATAAAGCAAGTTGCACAACTCTGATACTCAATGATATTATAAAAAAATTTCATTCCAACTTGGAGGGATAGACTAATTTGAGGGTGAACTCCAGCAGGGAAATAATAATACTCTTGTTTCCAATTCTGACATTGAGATTTGGGGATTCCCCACACCCATTTTCTATCATTTCTGTACAAGTGGCTCTGGCTTTGGACCAGCTTCACTCAATGCTTAGGTGAATGTTTGAGTATATGTTCTACATTGTTGTCATTTTCAGCACCTTGGGATTTCCAGTGCAGTAGATGTGTCTTTGGACACATCTAAGACCCGTAACCCTTGAAATGTAAAAGGATTGTAAAGCCAGCATGTAATCTGACCAACAAGGATTGGGGCAGACTCAAGGAGTAGCCATAACTTTATAGAAGTCAGCCATAGAGGATATCTAGGATAGATAATTTGGGGCCCCTATGAAGGGGTTGTTTGACCCCTCAAAGGAGTCATGACCCCCAGAGTGACCACTGGCCTAGACTCTAAGAGGCAAAATTTTCTATATAAAAAGGTCTGTGTGTGTTAAATGACCTTAAGTATTGCTAGCACCATAGAAACCCGTGAGCCAAGAACACCTGCAGGAGTAATGACACAAAATACAGTTGTTCCAAAATTACATTGAGTCTCACCATGCAAATGCCAAAGAGATTACAGGTTATTGCTGAATACAATAAAAATTAACTATACAAGGTGTGGAATGATTCAAATAATTGCTTATGTTTTATTGGGCAAAGGAAGTCTATGGGCACATTTGAATTGCTGTCACTCTGCAAGATTGCTCTTGTCTTTCATTTTTAAAAATGTGTAAGGTGACAGTCTTTAAATGTACCAATGTATGCAAGAACCATAACAAACATTACACAGAGAGTCACTTTTACAATCTGTCACTGTTGAGTCATTGCTTCAAATATATATAAAACATACTGGTACACCTAGATATCCCTTGAATAATAAGTTGTATCTTATCCCAAAATTGCAGGAAGATGTTGACAACTGCCTTTAATGAAGATCTCTATCTATCTACCTATCTATCTATCTATTATCTATCTATCTATCTATCTATCTATCTATCTATCATCTATCTATCTATCTATCATCTATCTATTATCTATCTATCTATCTATTATCTATCTATCTATCTATCTATCTATCTACCTATCATCTATTATCTATCTATCTATTATCTATCTATCTATCATCTATCTATCTATCTATTATCTATCTATCTATCTATCTACCTATCTATCTATCATCTATCTATCTATCATCTATCTATCTATCTATTATCTATCTATCTATCTATTATCTATCTATCTATCTATCTATCATCTATCTATCTATCTATTATCTATCTATCTATCTATCTATTATCTATCTACCGATCTATCTATCTATCTACCTATCATCTATTATCTATCTATCTATTATCTATCTATCTATCTATTATCTATCTATCTATCATCTATCATATATATATCACTTCAATATATATGTCATTTCAATGTGGATATATATTATCTAATAGGTACATGTAATATATATCACAAATACTACTATTTCTTTCTTCATACACTTAAATTTACTGGTTAATATGTATCTTTAGATATAAAGATATATAATATATAAAAATTTGCATACAGCTATCAGATCTTTCACAATTGGTGAACCGAACACAAGCAGATCTTGACCTGGCTCCTACATACCTAGCTGCTTTATCATGATCTTTTTAAAGTTATGACCAAACTCAAACCAAAGAACCATTTTATAATAAGACATTCACTCATTTGGAGATGTGAAATATTTGTAATTTCTCCATAAAAATAAACACTCCAAAGTTTGTATGTATTTTCTTATGAAGGATTTCAAAGACAGAGCACTAGAGTTTGTAGACTCCTTTTCTCAGTAAGAATTTGTGTAATCATGTCCAAGTTACTAAATACATTTGTCTTTGTTTCTTGGTGTAAAACCTAACTGCCTTAGGCACTGTAATATAATTGTTTAGGGAGACCATGACGAAGGCAGTTCTTATAAAAGAAAGCATTTAATCAGAGTCTTGCTTACAGTTTCAGAACCTTAGTCTACTGTTATCATGATGGGGAGCATGCAAGCAGGCATGGCAGACACGGTCCTAGAGAGGCAAGATTGAGAGCTACATGCTGATCCACAGGAAGAGAGTGTTGCCATCACCATTACCCCAATTTCAGCTACTTCTGTTGTGTTCTTGCTGCCTTTGGGAATCAAGGCAGGTGCCTTGGTATCGAGGTGGGAAAACCAGTAACTAGTGTTATTTAGTGAACTATGTAACAAGGGATCTGTTGGTTTAGGGCTTTAATATTCCTTTAAATAGCAAAAATTTAGACGTCAAAAATGTATCCAAAGCACGAAATAAAATAATGTTTTGAAACAGAAATTAAAGTAGTTTCAAATACAGATAATAGGAAACGGTAAAAATAAGCATCTCATTTGTTTTAATTAAGAAGCCTCATGGCATCAAAAGTATACGTCTCTTTTACTATTTTATTCTATGTCATTTTTGATATCCTTAAAAATTGAATTTATGAATCTTCAAATATATCCTTTCAAATGCACTTTACCTATCCACACAATGTAGATAAAACTCCCCAGTTCTCACCTATCTAAATAATTGAGGAAAAGTTATGCATGCGCTTTCTTTAAATTAATATAATGAATCGGAGAGTCTTTGTAGTTACTTTGTGATATTTCTTATTGTCATGTAAAATGACTATCACTAGGATTGTTCTTATAGTAATCTTATCCAAAACAAACAAACAATCAATCAAACAAACAAAGAAAAGCTGCTTACAGAAGAATAATGGGTCTGTTTCAAAATTAAGAAATCTCAGGAGGATCCAAGATGGCGGCGAGCAGTGTGGACCGCGTTTGGAGGCTCCAGTGAACAATTCAGGGAATTGCACAGATTTCTGAGCCAGGAACACCGAGGTCCGAACATCACGGCAGCAGGAGTGCTCCACGGTTCGGAGGGACCAGGGTGCGGAGGACCTGCGTGCCCCTGCACACGGGAGGAGCGTGGTTTTTCTCTGATCGGAGCGGCAGCGGCAGAGGCGGCAGCACCAGCGGCACCAGCAGCGGCGGCTGAGGTTTGCAGCTCATAGCCTTCCGGTGGAGGCGATTGGTGTGGTGGCTGGTGGGAATTGCTGCGGGAGAGGGGACTCGGGGCAGGATTTGGGTCGCGTGGAGCCTTTGGACCCAGACTGGACTCGGCGGACAGTTCGGCCCCAGAGTCCCGGGTATTGGCCCGGCCCAGCAAGCAATTCTGCCTGAGGCACTAACTCAGCTCCGGCCACAGCTCCCCTGCTGTGGCGCAGGCTTAGTTGAGCTCGCTGCTCCACGCTAGGCACTACCTCAGCTCAGCGGCAGCTCCCCTGCGGTGACACAGTCTGGGCGGAGCACTTGGTTTCACCACAGGCGCTAACTCAGAGCAGCCGCAGTTCTCCTGCTGTGGCGCAGGCTTGGTGACGTGCTCGGTTCCATCCTAGGCGCCACCTCAGCTCAGCGGCAGCTCCCCTGCGGTGACACAGTGCGGGCGGAGCACTTGTTCCACCACTGGCGCTAACTCAGAGCAGCCGCAGTTCTCCTGCTGTGGCGCAGGCTTGGTGACGTGCTCGGTTCCATCCTAGGCGCCACCTCAGCTCAGCGGCAGCTCCCCTGCGGGGACACAGTCCGGGCGGAGCACTTGTCCCACCACTGGCGCTAACTCAGAGCAGCCGCAGTTCTCCTGCTGTGGCGCAGGCTTGGTGACGTGCTCGGTTCCATCCTAGGCGCCACCTCAGCTCAGCGGCAGCTCCCCTGCGGGGACACAGTCCGGGCGGAGCACTTGTCCCACCACTGGCGCTAACTCAGAGCAGCCACAGTTCTCCTGCTGTGGCGCAGGCTTGGTGACGTGCTCGGTTCCATCCTAGGCACCACCTCAGCTCAGCGGCAGCTCCCCTGCGGGGACACAGTGCGGGCGGAGCACTTGTTCCACCACTGGCGCTAACTCAGAGCAGCCGCAGTTCTCCTGCTGTGGCACAGGCTGGACAGAGCTCTCGGTTCCACCAGCTCTAAGACTCTGGTTGGACACAGTGTACAGTTTGAATCCAGAATTCCTGGCTGAGATTGGTGGTCAGTTCGGGCCCTGAGTCAATAACTGACCACAGCACGCACTTTGGGCCAAAAGGCCCTAGTGGAGCTTGGTGCGTAGTCCCAGCCCCAAAAATTCTGGCTGGGCCCTGTGTGCATTTTGGGCCCAAAATCCCTAGCTGAGCTTGGCAGACGGTTCTGGCCCTGAGAATCTAGCTGAGTTCTGCCCGTGGTTCGGTCCCAGTGCTCCTGGCTGGACTTGGCAGGGAACACAGAAGGCTGTGGATACCTTGGCCTGACCCAACGCTCATTCAGAGACCCAGAACAATTGCAGGATCCACAGCAGAGGGGGACTGAGGATCACTGGCTGTGAGAGACCAGAACAACAGGGCTAACCTCCTAACATCCACACCAGTGAAGCTTTGAGCTCGCAGCCTAGGGAAATCGTAAGAAAACAAGTGAATCTATCGTCAGACACCCTCCATTCAACTCTGGAAGCTACCCAACAAAAACAAAGACGGCAAGATGTCTAAAGGACAACGAAAAAGCATACGCAAAAAACCCCAAAACAACATGGCGTCTCCAGTTTCCAGCTATCCCAAAGAAAACCACCCAGAGAACTCAAATACAACGGAAATACAAGAAAATGACCTCAAATCCTTAGTAATGAGGATGATAATGGAGGAAACAAATAAAATTCGTAATCAAATGCAGGAAGACGCAGACAAACAGGTGAGAGACATAAAAGAAGCACATAGAGTGGAACTGGAAAAATTGCAGGAAAATGCAAACAACCAGATGAAAGAGATAACTAAAACGGTTCAAGCTCTGAAGACCTATAAAGAGGCAATGGAAGAAACTCAGGAATATACAAAAAATCAGATGAAAGAAATCAAAAAATCAGTTCAAGATCTGAAAATGAAAATGGATTCAATGATAAACACACAGACAGAAGAAAAACGAGAACGTGAGACCTCAGAGAAGAAGGCAAGAAACACAGAGGTGAGCTTTTCTAACAGAATCCAAGAGATGGAAGAACGAATCTCAGGGCTAGAAGATACAATCACAGATATTGAATCAACCATTAAAGAAAATGCCAAATCTGGAAAACTCCTGACACAAAACATCCAAGAAATTAAGGACACCATGAAAAGAAGAAATTTGCGGATAATAGGCATTGAAGAAAGAGAAGACATCAGACTCCAGGGCCCAGAAACTATTCTCAACAAAATCATAGAAGAAAATTTCCCCAATCTAAAGAAAGAGATGCCTATAAACATACAAGAGGCCTACAGAACACCAAATAGAATTGACCAGAAAAGAAAAACTGCCCGCCACATAATAATCAAAACACAAAACATGCAGAACAAAGAAAAAATATTAAAAGCTGCAAGGGAAAAGGGCCAAATAACATTTAATGGTAAACCTATCAGAATTACACCTGACTTCTCAGCAGAGACCATAAAAGCCAGAAGGGCCTGGACAGAGATCCTGCAAACCCTAAGAGAACACAGATGCCAGGCCAGACTACTTTACCCAGCAAATTATCAATAACCATTGATGGAGAAAACAAAATATTCCATGACAAAAACAAATTCAAACAGTACCTATCCACAAACCCAGCTTTACAGAAGGTACTAGAAGGAAAACTCCATCCCAAAGGGTCAAGCTACAACCAAAACTACCCAGGAAATAGATAACTATCCCATGGCAAAAACACAACTACACAAATGCTCGACTGGAAACAACATCAAAATTAAGACTCTTAACAGTCACTGGTCATTATATCTCTCAACATCAATGGCCTCAATTCTCCAATAAAAAGACACAGACTAACCGAATGGGTACATAAACAAGACCCAACATTCTTCTGCATCCAAGAACACATCTCACCCATAATGAAAGGCATTACCTCAGGGTAAAAGGTTGGAAAAAAATATTCCAAGCAAATGGTCACAAGAAGCAAGCAGGTGTAGCCATTTTAGTATCGAACAAAATAGACTTTCAACCAAATTAATCAAAAGGGATGAGGAAGGACACTTCATACTCATCAAAGGTAAAGTCAACCAAGATGACATCACAATTCTGAACATCTATGCTCCCAATACAAGGGCACCCACATATGTAAAAGATCTCCTAAAAAGCTTAAACCACACATCGATCCCCACACAATAATAGTGGGAGACTTCAACACCCCACTCTCACTGAAGGATAAGTCATTGAAACAGAAACTAAGCCGAGAAATAACATCATTAACCAATGCCATGGTCAAATGGATCTAACAGATATCTATAGAACCTTTCACCCAAACAAGAAAGAATACACCTTCTTCTCTGCACCCCATGGAACCTTCTCCAAAATTGATCACATCGTAGGTCACAAAGCAAGCCTCAACAGATACAAGAGGATTGAAATAATACCTTGTATCCTATCAGATCACCATGCTCTTAGGCTGCAATTCAACAACAACAGAAATAACAAAAAGCCTACACGTTTGTGGAAACTAAACAACTCTCTGCTAAATGACACCTGGGTCAGGGAAGAAATAAAGAAAGAAATCAAGGAGTTTCTGAAATTCAATGAAAATGATGAAACAACATACCCAAATTTGTGGGATACATTGAAAGCAGTGCTAAGAGGAAAATTCATAGCACTAAGTGCCTTTAAAAAGAAATTGGAAACATCGCACATAAGCATCTTAACAACACAACTGGAAGCCCTAGAAAAAAAAGAAGCAGAAACACCCAAGAGGAGTAGACGCCTGGAAATTATCAAACTCAGGGCTGAAATTAACAAATTAGAAACTAAGAAAACAGTCCAAAGAATCAACAAAACCAAAAGCTGGTTCTTTGAGAAAATCAACAAGATAGACAGACCATTAGCCAAACTAACTAAAAGGCAGAGAGACAGTATTGAAATGAACAAAATCAGAAATGAAAAGGGAGACATAACAACAGACACTGAAGAAATTCAAAGAATCATAAGATCCTACTTTGAAGGCATATACGCCACAAAATTTGAAAATCTAAGGGAAATGGACGATTTTCTTGATCAAGTTCACTTGCCAAAGTTGAGTGAAGAACAGATAAACAAGTTAAATAGTCCCATTTCCCCTACAGAAATAGAAGCAATCATCGATGGTCTTCCAACCAAAAAAAGCCCAGGGCCAGATGGTTTCAGTGCAGAATTCTACCAGACCTTTAAGGGCGAGCTAATACCGATACTCTTCAAGCTACTCCAAAAGATAGAAATGGATGGAAAATTACCAACTTCATTCTATGAGGCCATAGTCTCATTGATACCTAAACCTCACAAAGACTCAACAAAGAAAGAGAATTTCAGACCAATTTCTCTTATGAACATAGATGCAAAAATACTAAATAAAATACTTGCAAAACGAATACAGGAGCACATCAAAGATATCATTCATCATGACCAAGTAGGCTTCATTCCAGGCATGCAGGGATGGTTTAATATACGGAAATCCATCAATGTAATCCATCATATAAACAAACTGAAAATAAAAAACCACATGATCATCTCCTTGGATGCAGAGAAAGCATTTGATAAAATTCAACACCCATTCATGTTTAAAGTTTTAGAGAGATCGGGGATTCAAGGCACTTTCCTCAACATAATAAAGGCTATATACAGCAAGCCAATAGCCAAAATCAAAGTAAATGGTGAGATACTCAAGGAAATTCCTCTAAAATCGGGAACAAGGCAAGGCTGCCCACTCTCTCCATATCTCTTCAATATAGTACTCGAAGTTCTAGCCAGAGCAATAAGACAACAAAAGGAGATCAAGGGTATCCAAATGGGAAAGGAGGAAGTCAAATTATCCCTCTTTGCAGATGATATGATAGTGTACATAAGTGACCCTCAAAACTCCACCAGAGAACTCCTAAAGCTGATAAACACCTTCAGCAAATTGGCTGGATACAAAATTAACTCAAAAAAGTCTGTAGCCTTCCTATACACAAATGACAAGCTTACAGAGGAAGAAATTAGGAAATCCACACCCTTCACATTAGCCACAAGCAATATAAAATATCTAGGAGTTACCCTAACTAAGCAAGTGAAGGATTTGTATGAAAAAAATTTCAAAACTCTGAAGAAAGAGATTGAAGATGACCTGAGAAGATGGCGTGATCTTCCTTGCTCATGGATCGGGAGAATTAACATAGTAAAAATGGCCATCCTACCAAAAGCAATCTACAGATTCAATGCAATCCCTATCAAAATAACTACACAATTTTTTAAAGACATTGAAAGTTCAATTCTGAACTTCATATGGAAAAACAAAAAACCCAGAATAGCTAAAACAATCTTGTACAATAAAAGATGCTCCGGAGGAATCTCCATACCTGATCTCAAACTGTACTATAAAGCAATAGTACTTAAAACAGCATGGTACTGGCACAGCAACAGGCTGGTTGATCAGTGGAATCGAATCGAAGACCCAGATATGAATCCACACACATATGGTCACTTGATTTTTGACAAAGGAGCCAAATCCATTCAATGGAAAAAGGATAGCATCTTCAACAAATGGTGCTGGTCTAACTGGAGGTCTATGTGTAAAAAATGAAACTGGACCCATATTTGTCACCTTGCACAAAACTCAAATCCAAGTGGATTAAAGACCTCAACATAAAACCAGAGACACTAACTCACTTAGAAGAAAAAGTGGGAAAGAGCCTGGAACATATTGGCACAGGAGACAACTTCCTGAACAGAACACCAACGGCCCAGGCCTTAATGTCAACCATTAATAAATGGGACCTCATGAGGCTGAGAAGCTTCTGTAAGGCAGGAGACACTGTCAAGAGAACAAAGCGACAGCCTACAGACTGGGAAAAAATCTTCACCAACCCTACATCTGACAAAGGTCTAATATCCAAAATATATAAAGAACTCAAGAAATTAAACACCACCAAAGCGAATAACCCAATTGAGAAATGGGGCTTGGAACTAAACAGAGAATTCTCAACAGAGGAGTATCAAATGGCTGAGAAACACTTAAAGAAATGCTCAACCTCCTTAGTCATCAGGGAAATGCAAATCAAAACAACTCTGAGATTCCATCTTACACCCATCAGAATGGCTAAGATCAAAATTCAAGCGACACCACATGCTGGCGAGGATGTGGGGAGAGAGGAACACTCCTTCATTGCTGGTGGGAATGCAAACTAGTACAGCCACTTTGGAAATCTATCTGGTGCTATCTCAGAAAAATGGGAATAGGGCTTCCTCAAGACCCAGCTATTCCACTCCTTGGAATATACCCAGAAGATGCTCCAGCACACAACAAGAAAATTTGCTCAACCATGTTCATAGCAGCCTTATTCATAATAGCCAGAACATGGAAACAGCCTAAGTGTCCCTCAGTAGAAGAGTGGATAAAGAAACTGTGGTACATATACACTATGGAATACTACTCAGCTATTAAAAACAAGGAATTCCCGAAATTTGTGGATAAATGGATTGAGCTAGAAATGATCATAATGAGTGAGTTAACCCAGAAGCAGAAAGAATCAAATGGTATATACTCACTTATATCTGCATACTAGCCCAAGGGGCATGTCCCACGAAAGCCTTCACTTACCAGGAAACTGGGACAGAGGGGAAGGCATCCTATTGGGACTCTAAATGAGAGACGCATGGGAGAACAGCAAAATAAAAGGATCCAGAGGGTCCTAGAAATCTACAAGTAGAACAATATGATAGGCAGATTTGGGCCCAGGGGTCCCGCTCAAACTAAGGCACCAGCCAAGGACAATACAGGAGGTAAACTTTAAACCCCTTCCCAGATCTAGCCAATGGTCAGAATATTCTCCACAGTTGAGTGGAGAGTGTGATACGACTTTCTCACATACTCTGGTGCCTCACATTTGACCATGTCCCCTGGAGGGGGAGACCTGGTGGCACTCAGAGGAAGGACAGCAAGTAGCCAAGAAGAGACTTGATACCCTATGAGAATATATAGGGGGACGTAATCCCCCTCAGGAACAGTCATAGGGGAGGGGAATAATGGGAAAATGTGGGGGGGGGGGGAGGAATGGGAGGAAACAAGGGATGGGATAAACATTGAGATGTAACAAGAATAAATTAATAAAAAAAAAAAATTAAAAAAAAAAAAAAAAAAAAAAAAAAAAAAAAAGCAGGGAAAAAAAAAAAAAAAAAAAAAAAAAAAAAAAAAAAAAAAAAAAAAAAAGAAATCTCAGGAGTCTTGAAGATGAAAAGACTTGATGTCTAGGAGTTGTTTCCAGGGAACAGCACATCTCTTGCCAAGATTCTTCTCCTCCAGGCCTCTAGACTCTTCCTACCACACATTATGACTCAACACTAATTTGCTGCACTCCGTTGCCTGTTGATGTCCACACTCCATATTCGTCCTTCATCATTCCTCTTTGACACATCTTAAACTCTCCAGTGTTCCAGAGAATGAGCCAATGTGCTCATTTTTCCTGGTATTACATAATCATAATATTTATAGAGTGACCTGTCACCAAGATGACTAGTAGTAAGTACATGTACTCAAGTTTCAAAATATATTTACATTTCTTTTAAATTTCAGGGAAGGGCACTTGCCACTGAGCTCTTTTAGCTGAATTTGATCACCAGAATCCACTGAAAGGAGAGAGGCAGCTCCTGAATGTTGCTCTTCAACCTACACACACACACACACCCACACACACACACACACACACACACACACACACTAAATAAATAAATAAATGTAAGAAAAAACATTTTAAATAAATAAAGAAAAGCATGAAGGAAAGTGAATATGCCATATTTTCCCAGGGTTTATCTCTCATTATTGGGATGTGCAATGACACTCTCAAAGTGTTAATTATACTAAACATTTTTACACATGTAAATAAGATACTTATGTCATAGTCTCTCCTTTCTCACTTGTCTCTTCCCTCTCATATATGCTCCTTTTCTCCCTTACCCCAGACTGGCCTCCTGTACTTGTATTATCTTGTATTTTAAATCTAAAAAAATTTTTTAAAATGGTATTTGTCTGAATTTGGCTTATTTTCCTTAATTTTCATGCATTTTCTTGCAAAAGAAAGGATTTAATTCTTATTTTACTTGGCAAGATTTCTCTTGTATACGTATGTGTGCATATCATAGTTTTATTTATCCATTTATGTATTGATAGGCACCCAAATTCACTTTTTGGTGTGTGTATTTCTTCAGTGCACATAAATGTGCAGGTTTGCATGTTGCTTGCTCATCTGAGCAGATATGTACTGAACAAGGAGACTTAATCAGTAAAAAGAAAAGCACAACACCAGAGAAACTCTTCATTGGATCCTACCAGACATTTAAAGAACTATCACCAATGAGACTGCAACTATTTATTTTTTTATTTAGCCCTGAAATTATTTTATTGTTGTAGAAGCAGGATTCTGTACCCATTGTAGATATATCCTTGGTGTTCCAAGCAGATCCTGGTTTACAGCAGAGTGATGGCAAACATTATTCATTGAATAAATGAATTGGCAAGTGTACCCCATGATGTGACTCCTGGTATTCCCAAGGTGATGAAATGGGAGCTATTATACAAGATATGACAATGACTAGCAATAGTAGCTGGAAGTACCTAATATAAAGAAGGCAAAAATTGTCCATAACATATTGTGTCATTTACTTATTCTTTTAAAAAATCATTCTAAATATTTGACAATCATGTAAATTTGGAAGGTGAAATGTGAAATAATAGAGCAAGTACATTTACAGAGTTGAATTTGTAATATATACTTACATTTGAAATATATACATATATACATTTGCCATTCACCTCACAATAATTTTAAAATATATTACCTTGCAACTTAAAGAACAAACAAAAAAACAACCCAAAACTCCGAAATAAGCCAACAAGGACACTGCTCTCTGAAGACACTCTTCAGTGAATGCTGCAGTCCCAAAGCCCTGTTCTTAGTTTGCAGCTCAAAGAAGCAATAACATTGGCCTGCGTGACTCTCCTCCCATCCAGCAAGGGGCTCTGCTGTCCTCAACAGCAAGGCTTGTTCTAGGAAACACAAGCCATAGTCCTAAGAGGTTCATTTGCCAGGGCTACTGGCCTGTTATCAGCAATTCTCTAAACTTTGATTTTTACACTTTAACTCTGAACAATGATAAGGAAACAAAGTACAAAAGAAAAGCAAAACAATAACAAAAATACCTGGAGTTTTCAGACATAAAACACAAAGTATCATAGCATTAAGTGGCTACAGACTGGATTCTAATAGCTCTTTTATAGTCATCAAGACAAATCTAGAAACACGGCATTTGAATGCCACACAGGTTAAGCGCTTGTGTTGAGATTTAGAGAACTTAAAGTGTTCCTATTTTAGTTTAGCATTAGTGCAGACTTATATTGAGGAGTCTCCTCTTATTGTTATTCCTTAGATATTTTTTCACTCAAGCACAGAGTAGGTAGGTGTGTTTGTGCTGCTGTTGACACTACTTAATACATTTCCTGGGAATCATTTTTCTCATCTTAGGTGTATTTTAAAGTTCTTTCAAATTAACCTGAAGAAGAGTGATGATAGAGAGTTTTTGTTTGTTTGTTTGGTTGGTTGGTTTTGTTTATTTGTTTTTGCCTTCTTTGTGAAAATATTGTTATTTAATAGTCACAAGAATTACTTCTTAGTGGAATGGGTGGTGTTTGCAGTAAGGAGAGAGAGAGAGGGAAATACATCAAGACTGAGGAGGGATGAGGAGACAGAGATGAGGAGAAAACAAGGGAAACAATACTATTAGATAGAAGAAATGGGGCTTTGACAAACTTCCAATCCATAGAGGGGTATTAGAAAGAAGCCCAGGGACCTTAAGTCCCTGGGAAAGTCTCACCCAAGTTTACAAACAAAAACATGTAATGACAGAATGAATAGATAACACTGCTTATTTCTTCTGTTTACTAACTTACTTGTTATCTTTTGAAAAAATCATACCTGAAACCAAGCAGATAAGAGAGAAATAATGAAGCCAGCGTTTTAAGAGAGCTAAGATCTTTGATAAGATCCTCTATCTAAAAAGTCATAAAACCAATGCTGCTTCCAGTTTTTTGGAGTTTTATCTTTTAAGTTAATCCAGCTTCACCTTCTTCAGTATGAAATGCTAATTATGGCTATAAATTTTGGGAGTTCCTTCCTGTCACCAGATGATACTGGGGAAATGTGGTGGCCTCTTTTGTAGCTCTTAGTCTCATTAATAAAAGAATTCAGGAACAGAATCAAGTGGACTCTTGAGAAACAGTTTTCTTATAGTTTAAAGTAAAAAAATCTCTAGGCACCAAAACTCTAAACCTCATTACATGTCCAGAGGAGAATGGAAGTGGGAAGGGAAAACAAACCAAAACACATAAAAACAAAGGAACAAAACAATAAGATTTATAACAATTGAGATGTAGTATGAATAAATTAATAAACTATATTGAAAAAAAAAACAATAAACTTTGAGTTAAGTACTTTGGAGGTCAGCCTGGTGGTGGTAGTCAGGCAAGGGTTGAGAGGGTAGGGCCTTCGAGGAACAGAAAGGAAACACAAAGTATTCAGGAAAGCAGCCTTAGACAGACAGAAATAAGAAAAGGAAAAGTTACATTTTTCTGACAGAAACGTGGACTGATTTACAAAGACATATGACTGTGGCTCATTAAGTTCTGCAGTAGGGGATGGAAATGACGGGAGGAAGATGTATATTGAGCCATTAGGGAATCATGTTTCCACTTATGTCTTTAGCATGGCTTAGGCTCTGGCTGCATTTCTAAGATGGCCCCACCTTCCTAATGGGTGGTCCTTTGACTCTTCTAGAACATTAGGTCTCCATACAAATCAGAATTTTCATCCTCTTCACCAGAAGAAAATTATTTTCTTCTGATGGGCATTCTGCTGCTTTGTCAAGAGGCCATAAATAAAAGAAAGATAATATGGTCTGGCTTCATAACGATCAAGGTTTTTGTCCAATGCCTTTGAGACTAGCATCTCAAAGGTCACTTTTGAGTTTTCTGAAGAAAATGATAATGCAGGCATAGTCCAACATAAGACTTCCCTGTGGTATATTCCTAGAGAGTTTTCAAGTCAGCACCTGCTACTTAAAGATACAGGAAGCAGGCATTTCAACCAAGGGAAATGGCATCCACTTTCCCAGATGAGAGACTTCCATCTATGGGAACAGTCAAGGGAGGAAAAAGCAGTACAGCAGAATGATTAATTGGTGTCATTGAATTTGTGGCACACTTGCTGTCATGTCTAGTGTTCCCTGCTGTAGAATTGAGGCCTCATTACTTCTGTCCTTTTCACTTCTTTGCATCAACTTCCCCAGTAGGGAGTGGCTATCTCTCCTGAGTGGTGAAATGTTTCAGATAAACATGACCTTTCTAAGAGGGCATAGCTGACTACCCAAGACATTTACTTCTCTTGTGTTGGATTATACTAAAATACTTTACTCCTAGGAGGACAGACTTTTCTGGTTCACTATAGTGGGTTTATGACTCTGTTCATTTAGTACAAAACAGAGGGTGAGGTTCGTATTCATGCATAGGGGTACTTGATGATGCTCAGGCAACTCGTTGAAAACATATCTTTGTTTTGTGGAATTACTCTGGCATTTTCACTGGAAAAAATGGTTAAAATTGTATATTTTGATCTATTGCAGCATATTTACATGTCTATATTTATTACATATCTCCCTGTCTTACTTATTGAAACTGTTGGCTAAATACTGAAAGTAGATAGTCTGTGCCCTTGATGTTTATTCTCCCTTTTCAAAATTAGCTATTCTAAGAACTTTGCATATATATACATATACATATACATATGATTTAAGTTCGTTTTACCATTTATATACACTATATGCTATAATTTTGTTGGAGTTGTATAAAATACATACATACATTGAGGAAGATTGACATTTTGTAATATTGATTATCCTACTGATGATAAATAGCATCTGAGCTCATTTACTTTATAAACACAGTGACGTCCTTCAGTATATTTTTGTAATTCTTGTGGCCTGATTGTGAATTCTAGCCAGATTCAGCCATCAACTTGACACCGCCCAGAGTTTTCTGAGGGAATCTCAGTTAGGAAATTTTTTGATCAGATTTGCTTCTGGCCATCTCTGCAAGGGATCTTCTTCCTTGTTAGTTGATATAGGCAAACCCAGTCTGTTCTGGGCTGTGCCATCTTTAGGCAGGTGGGCCTGGGCTGTATAAGAAAAGTTGGTAAACACTCCAGAGAGTGCAAGCTTTCCAGCAGTATTATTCCTTGGTCTCTGCTTCAGTTCCTGCCCTGCAGGAGTCTCTGCTCTGATCCCTCATTCATGGACTGTAACCCCCATGTTAAAATAGATCCTCTCCTCCCCAAGTTGCTTTTGGTCATGGTGTTTATCACAGCAACAGAAAGCAAACTAGGAGACACATATATGCCCCAATTTAACCATTACTATTTAATTTTCAGCCATAATCAGGAATGGTTCTTTAAAAGTCAAGTTCCAGATACTTATGGCTAATCAATCAAAATGCATATAATTATTTTTATTTGCAAACCTGCCAATACAGCATGCTAATGTGTTTTGGTAAATTTATTCAGTTGTTTCCTAGAGATTTTATATTATTTTGTTGGCATATACATTTATATTATTGTACATAAATGAAAAATTACATACAGCAAGAAGAACCACGAAAGAATCAGAGATTATGTGAATGTTACATTCATGGTATTTTGGTGAATTGTATTTGGCAACTTTGTAGAAAACATCTTTCCTATCTTGGTGATTCTAAAATTCTGAATGATTATCAATATCTATCATATCTCATCTCTGTCAACTTAAAACATCTATCCAGACCTAAAAATATCTTAACCCCTAAATAACTTAGAATAAAACAACCAAGGAACTCCTGCAGCTGATAAACAACTTCTTCAGTTTTTAGCAACAACTGTATCATCTGTGAGTGAAAATACTTCTTTTATTATAAATGGTATGTGTTATTAATTATATTATCTTGTTTACTACTCAGGGCAGAAAACTACTGAATAAGCATGAAATCCAATTTTCCAGTACACTGGAAATTTTTCTTTCAATTAGAAGTTTGATGATGGGCTTTTTCTGAATAGCTGGTGAGATTTATCAAATGTTTTTGATAAAATGATAAAATGTATTAATATTATTATCGTTCTATAAATATAAAGATATTTTATTAATAAAAATAAGTTAATCAATTATAAATTACATAAGATAGTTACAAGATATTTGTTTTACACTTGCATTTACTTGTATTTAGAGATAGGGTCTCCAAAGGCAAGGCTGATTTTGAACTCCTAGACTGCCTGCTTCCACCTCCTGAGTACTGATATTGCTGGTGGGCACCATTATGACTGGATTTAGCCATCTTTAATTCTTGTAATAACCACTTACTTTATCATATCTATTTTACATATGGTTGATGTAATTTGCTAAACATTATTATATATTTAGGATATTCTGTTTACAAAGGGTATGGTATGGTACATAAACGCACGCACACACACACACACACACACACACACACACACACACACACACACACACATATATTCTTTGAGAATTCCATACATGTATGTAATGTGTTCTGATCAAACCTATGCCCCAGCCCCTTTTTTTTACTCCCCATATACTCTTATCACATGTTCTACTTGTATTATGTAGTCTGCTTTCTAACGAGCAAGTCCAGCTGCTGTTTGTATGTACATTGGTGGCAGGCCATCCAGGGGAACCAGTGTAATTTGCCTGGGGCAATATCTGAAGAAAAGTCATGCCCCCTCCCACAGCAGCCATCAACTCTGAGGGACTGGTAAGCTAGGGGTGAGTTTTTGTGAGCCTTCCCCTTCCATGTTGGAATTTTGACAGGTTTGATCTTGTGTAAATCTTGCGAATGTTGTCATAGCTACTCTGAGTTGAAGTGTGCATCAGGCCTGTCATGTCCCCACACCACAGTTTTGCAATATTCTGCAAACTCTGGTCTTACAGTCTGTCCATCCCTCCTTTGCAATGGTTCCTGCCCTTTGGAAAGGAGTGCGTTACAGATGTACTATTCAAAATTTTAATTGGTGCTTCCTGTTCTCATAGTGACTTTGAATATTTTTTATGTCAGAGTAATGGTAGTTGCATAAAAAGAGATGGGCAGTGTTATGATGTTTCTTCCCTAAATATTTGCATAGTTCTTGAGTTAAACTACCTGTAAATGTTTTCTACTAAGAATTACCTTTTTTTTAGTTATATAACTACCCAACTTATCTCTTACTTCTACAACAGAATTAGACTCTGGGCTGGTTAATTTTTTTAATTAATTTGACACAGCCCTAGTCATATCTTGGAAGAAGGAATTCAACTAAAGAATTTCCTTTGTCAGATTGACTTGTGGGTAAGTCTGGGGGGCATTTTCTTGATTGATGGATAATATTGGGAAGTCCCAGTCCACTGCATGTGGTGCCATGCCTAGGTAAGTAGCCCTCGGTTGTACAAAAATCAGGTTAAGCTAGCAAGTAAGCAGTGTACCTAGATGGCTTCTAGTACAGTTCTTAATTTATGTCTCCAGATTCCTGCTTAACTTGCTGAAAAGACTTCCCTTGGTGATGGACTATGGCAGAAATATCACTGAAATAAACGCTTTTCTCCCCAAGTTGCTTTTGGTCAGTTTCTTTTTCTTTTTTCTTTTTTTTTTAATCAAAGAATCAAACTGTTACAGATAATTATTGTTCTGCAAGGAATTTGTGATTCCCCCACCCCAACACTTCCTAACTCATAGGCAAACAGTTGCAGTATCACTTTATTCGCTACCAATATTTGAGGGATCAAAAATTACATCCTTCCTTTCTTGTATCCAACCTTTTTCTCCCTTTCTTCATCGTAACTAAAGATTTCTCTATGTTTCAGTCATCTAAAAGAGTGTGTTTTGAGTTTATTTTTACTCTTCTGTATGAGTAAGCTTTATGAATGTCACCTTACATGGTAAATATATGAAGACAACAACAACAAAATGACCCTAGTTCACAATTCCAGCAAATTATTGAGTGGCCATGACACTTTCAGCTTCCAAGAGTCAGCACAACATGGTGGGAGTGTGGTAAAACAAAATTATTCACCTCATAGCTCTAAAGTCATCTAAGATAAGAAGGGGCAGAGACTCACAATCTTCTTTGAGAGTGTGCTCCTAGTGAACTGAGGTCTGTCCACCAGTTTCCAACTCTTAAAGCTCCCACCACATGTCACAAGTGCCATGGAACTTGCAGGACCCTGAGGGAACAATCAATATTCAATCTGCAAAGCCACCAAAAAGGTTTGTCTCTCATGCTTTTGCCATTGTTATCTCCTATTCTTTTTTATAATATGGCTGTTATAGTTATCTTGTGTAAAAGTACAGATCCTTTTGGAGAGGAGGTTCAAGACAGGGTTTCTCTGTGTATCCTTGGCTGCTCATTGTAGAGTAAGCTGGCCTTGAACTCACAGAAATCCATCTGCCTCTGCCTCCCCAGGTTCTGGAATTATAGACGTGAGCCACTGCACCAAGCAAAAGTGCAGATTCTGGAATAGAGTGGCCTTCCTTTTTGCCTAATACACATTCAGAGATTGCAATTCTCCAGGTTAGCTGTCAGTCCAGCCTGTATATGTTTACCTTCTGTATTAAAATTATAAATGTCCAGTAGAAAATCCAATCTGTGTCTCAAAAGTCTTCCATTTGTTTCTTCATTGTGCTTGCGGTGTTTTCTATGGTGAGCATGGAGGACATGTTGCTCTGTGTTCTTCAGCCATGTGTGTCTAATTCTGTTTTATTTCTATAATAGTTTCTGTTGGCTTTTCTTTTGCTGCTTTCTATAGTCATGTTTTCTTCATGTACTGTAAATTTTTCAATTGAATAATAGAAGTTAATTTTAGCAAATTCAAATTCTTTTGTTAGACTTTGTGCTAGAATGTTATTAAATCACTTTAAGGTGCATGTGTTTGTGGTGTGTGTGTGTGTGTGTGTGTGTGTGTGTGTGTGTGTGTGTGTATTCATGAGTGCAGGTGCCTGTGGAGGCCACAGTCTCTGATAATCATGGAGCTAGAATTATAGGTTCTTTTGAGTCACCTGCCATAAGTGCTGGGAACATAACTCAAAACCTCCCTAAGGATCACACATTCTTGTAACCAATAAGACATCTCTTCTGGCCCCAATTTTTTTAAATTAGTGATGCAGAGAAGCCTCTTATATAGGATTATAGACCAAGTATTATAGTATTTTCTGCCTTATGAAGGAAATATAAACTCAATATTTTTAAAGCCTGTGGATTGGTTTTACATGCTCTTTTTTCAGAGTGTTTGGCTCACCTTTCTGATTGCAGTTAATCACTGTGTGATATTGGGAACACCCATTTCATAGAGATTACAGTTTAGCTTAAAGTGAATGATGCTCTAGCTCATAAAACCAGCAACTTTATCAACACTTCCATAGTTCAGCATGTATGCTCAGATCAGCACTCCAATCAGCAGTGGCACCTGCTGAAGATATCTAGCACTCTGTATCTCAGCTATGTCCTCATGGCTGGTACCCAGTTTTGATATCCTAATTCCCTTCCACTCTGTTCTCATTGTCTTCCATTTAGTGAGACTACAGGGTGCAACCTCTGCTTCAACTTTGAAACTTGCTCCAGACAGCATGAGGTGAATATGGAGAGACTGCTTTGCTTATTCTGCCTTCTACTCAGTGTCAGAATGGTGTTATTTCACATGTTTCCCAAGTATATTTCAAATATTTAAAACAGGAGGACAGGCCTTATTCTGGTATTTATTCATTTGTGCAGGAAAAACAGCTTACAAAATAAAATCATCTCCTATTAACCCATCAATCATTTCTGAAGTAGTTGCCAGACGCAGTGTTAGTTAGGAGTTCCAATCAAAGGACCTAATGATGTCTGCTTAATTAAAAGGTACATTAAATGTTTCATGAAATTTCCACCACAATCCTGGGTAAAATATATAAGCCTTATTCATGAGTATCAGTGTATGGTTATTGATCTTCTGGGATGATGAATATAACTGTTACTTTTCACTGAGAAGCAGTTACTTAACAGAAGTATTATATTTCTTTCTTTTAAAATATACATTATGCCTCAAAATAATCTGGATTGAATCATATATTCTAGAAAATATGGAAGTGTGTACATTATTGTATAAGATTTTAAATGTGTGAACACATTTCAGACACTGACTTGTCTTCAATTCAATGATGTACCTTTGATAAAAAAAATTAAATATTTTTTAAAGAAGAAAAAGAAAGGAAATCTTATTTGGCCAACTTTAAAGTAGGAGCAGATGGGAAGATATGATGTCTGTCTCTCTGTCTCTCTTTCTCTGTATCTCTATCTATCTATCTATCTATCATCTATCTATCTAAATATCTGTCTATCATATATCTATCTATCATCTACACACACACACACACACACACACACACACACACACTAGAATGAGGCATACGTTTTGTTTCCTGTTTTGTAATCTCTACATTCTTTCTCTGACAGTTTTTTTTTTTTTTTTTTTTTTTTTTAGTACCCATCCTCTTTAGAACGAAGATCAAGTTCCTTTGCATAGCATCCATGGCTGTCTGTGCCACAGGTACTGACCATTAATCTCTTACACAAGGACCAGACTCTAGTTCATTTCCATATAAATCACAACTGAAGAAAAAGCGTGATATTAGGAGCACTCATTTTATAAAGATTACAGTTTGGCTTAAAATGAAAGATGCTGTAGCTCATAAAAACAGCAACTTTATCAGCACTTCAGAGTTCAGCATGTCATTTGGCTGTATTCAACAGGCAAGTTTCAGGCACAGTAAGTCTCGGAGATATATAAGATCTGATATTTCAATAGGTTCTTTCTGCAGATGCCTAATTGCTTCTAAATCTATCCCCATATCCTGTGGTGTCAGCCTAAAATGAATGATGAATATTAACAATCTGAAAACAAAGTTTTTCCGAGTAAATAACACCCAGTCTATTCTTATCTGACTCATCACAGTGTCTTAAGCCGTGTGTTAATTCCACCGATGCACCGATGTTGATAACAGGCATCAAACCTGAGCACTGTATGTCTGATTTACACATGAAGGAAAAGGACTTGATACAGGTGTTGCTTATATATTGTCACCTTTCTACCTTCACCAGGTAACATAATTTGATAAGGAACGTAGTATCACCTATAGTTAAAGATGCCCATTCAAAGTTTGATGGGCTGTGGCAGATGTTGACAATTTAGTCTGAGATTACCAATCTCATACTGGCTGTTAACTTTCAGAAGCAAGAACTGGCCCCTTATGTCCAAGTTCTCACTCTGTGTGCTCTATTGAGTCAGGACAGCTTACAATCTCCCAGGTTCCTGCCCCTAGCCTTAGATTGGCGGAGGTAGCCCTAGAGTGTGAGAGCTGGTAAGCAGGCAGTGCTCCTCTCCAGCTGCTGCAGTTGGGAATGTGACCCCCACCACACACACCCCTTGCCTGCGCATCTCAGTAGGACTGTCAGTGATGGTGGGCACCGGTAACCCTGAGCGCTGGGGAGCTGGATCCAGACCTCGCCTGGACAGTGCGGGAGAGCTCGGTCCTGGTGGCATGGGCAAAGGAGAAATGGCAGGTTAAAGAACACAACCACCACCAAGGTTCAGATCAAGGACTATGAGTTGAACCACCCCAATCTCTACACCATCAGTAAACTGCTGTACAAGGTAAAGGGGCTTGTCCTGCAGAATCAACGCTTCAGAATCTCCATGACATGTGCCACAACAGGATGTCTGAGAGGAGTCCACTGAGGATCCAGTGTTGACAGTGTAGCAGAAGCCAGAGGCCTTGAATAACACCAATGACTCATTCATTAACTTTTTCCAGTAAAACCATTGGACCAAAGTGTTATACTGTGTTAAACACTGCGACACACTGTGGCTTTCACAGTGAGATGTACTTTTTATGGTTATTTTTTTTAATGTTCTTTCTTTTTTGTCGTTTTTATTTTTATTTTGTTTCCTTTTGGGGGGAGATTGCAAGTGCAGATGGCAGAAATGGAGGGATGGAGTGGTGATTGGGATTGGAGTGCATGATTTGAAATTCACAAAGAATCAATAAAAAGTTAGTAAAACAAAAAACAAAAACCACATCTTCCAGGTTAGCAGAAGCATCTTCTGTGACTCCTGATTGTTTTTGGAAAAGCATAGCTGGTTATATAAGGATAATTACACAGGGTAAACTGCTGTGATTAACTCAAAGCTGATATATCTGGGTTTATTAATTACGTCTGCAAAAGCTTTTCAGCCACATTCTTAAAGTATAATGGAAACAAAATAATTATTTTACAGCTTTGTGGTTACAGGCCATCTTACAAGTCTTCTCTCCCATGGGTCATCCTTCTTCATGCACAACTGAAGACACATATCCATAAAACAACCTATCAATGGTTATCCGTGTGGGTAGCCTGGTATTTGAAATAAATGCTCTCAGTTAGCCTAGATTTTCTATCTCCAGGATTGCCTCAAATTACATTTGGGGCCCTTTCTCTCTACTGGACTGCTTCTTGCCTCAAAAGGAGATGTGTATCCAGTCTTACTGCAGTTCGGTTTGCAGATCTGATCGATATCCATGGATGACCTCCCTTTTTCTGAAGAGAAAAGGACTGGCAGAAGAGAAGGGAGGGAAGATTATGGTAAAGATCTAGTTAATTCAATAATTTTAAGAAATCAAAAGCTGAGAAGACACAATAATCATCTTCAGTAACTAGAAAAAAAATGGAGGGTTTTATTTTTAAGACAGGTATTTAGGTGTCCCTGGCTAGTCTAGAACTCACCATATAGACTGGTCTGTCTGTCCTGAAACTCACAGAGATCCGCTTGCCTCTGCCTCCTGCATGCTAGGATTAAAGGTGTCATATATGGCCATATATTTGCACCATCATATATGGCAAAATAATTATATTTCAACATTATAAATTTCTCTATGATTCTTTTAAAAAGTTGTCAGCTTATGTCAAAATGTAGATACAGGTAATATTGTATGGACTGAGCATGTTTTATTTATGTATATAGGATTGTGTGTGTGTGTGTGTGTGTGTGTGTGTGTGTGTGTTTCCTGGGTATGATGTCAGGGCAAAACATGTGAGAGGAAGGGTGGAGACATGTGAGCCACCAATAATGAAGAAATTATTTTTAAATTATATTCTAGGCTGAAAGCGCCTGGTGTTCAGAGTTCAGTTGACCTTGCTTGTTTGCTTCCATGGTATCATCTAATCACATGTCTCC